>NC_035441.2:182027655-182329352 GCF_002127325.2 Helianthus annuus
AGTTGGAGGCTCTCAAATGAATGCTCAAGAGGCCGTTCAGGATGGCGATGTCACAACAGGTACCTTCCTGATTAATGACGTTTATGCTAGAGTATTACTTGATTCAGGTGCAGATAAGTCTTTTATAGACAATAGAATTAGTAAATTATTAAATCTGCCTGTTAAAACTCTAAGCATTACGTATGAAGAAGAATTGGTCGATGTTACCTCAGAGATTGCTTCAGCAACATTAGATGGAAGTTTTATATCCATCAAGAACCATTCTTTTCCACTGTCCTTGTTTCCTTTGAAATAAAGGGACTCAATTTAGTAATAGGAATGGATTGGTTGTCTTAAAACCAAGCCCATATTGTGTGTGATAAGAAGCAAGTAGTTATCAAGACTCCTTATGGTGAGCCCTTGACAATTCGAGGAGATACTGGGTATGGATTGCCTAAGCACTTGTTGAATTTGGAAATTAACATCAAAGCTTTGAGTATGGAAAACTCAGAAGAGACAACAACAGTCGCGATGTTAGAAATGCGACAAATGTTAATGGTGCATCAATTGTGAACCTCAATGTTAATGGAGTTAATCTCCAAAACTGTAATTAACGCAGCTGTTAGAAAGGCTATAAGAAAAGTAATGAAAAGGTTCAAGAAGCCAAATGCTGCTCACATATCGCTGCTCATGAGAAGAGCTATATTCATACTTCAAATGCGAAGAATAAACCCAACAAAATCATATATGGCAAGGAGCCATTCCTTTTAGGATGTACTTAACAAGTACTTCGTCTCTTAGAAGTCAAGAGACTTCAATAGTAAAAAGGGGGGCCATCAATTACAGGAAATTGTTGGAGGAAGTAGAAACCATTAGGCGTATCAGCGGTTATGCTGGAAAGTACACGGTGAGGTATGCACTACCGTCATTCGATGGCAATATCCTTAATTAGTAAGGACCTTATTAGGGTAACCTATTATTCACATCACGAAATGGAAAAGGTGGAACAAGAATTTTTCTGACCCGCGCCATAAAAGTTTTAGACCATAAACAGTATGTTTCAAATCCTGTTTCTTTGGCTGAGATAGTGCTCTATTTAGTTTACCCAGAAATCTAAGCTTAATGCAATAACTATTAGTGGTTAGCATCGGCAATGAGAGGGCACATTAAAGTTTCAAAGCCTGCTTGTTATAAATCCATTATGGATCTACCTCAGCTATTCATTAAGAAACAACAGATCAAAGTTGAGTCTGCCCTAAAATTGTTAAGGATTCTACAACTGAGTTTAAAAGGATTAAGAATGGAGGCGTTTAACCCTCCTGATGTATGATTAAAGGCAGTTCACATTAATAATGATACTAGATAAATCCCCTATTGTGATTTTATTACTAAGAATTTCGTTGGTTTCGGGTACTGATAAGTTTCTCATAACACCCTAAGCTTAGCAAATTTTAAAAAATCTTTCCCGTAAGGACCCCAGATGTTAAGAGTAAGGTAAAACTTACAGGCGAAATCATAGGAACCATTTCTTCTGTTCCTGTCAGCGACCTACAGTCATAATTCTAATGTACTATCTCTCCAGATGAGGTACGTCAACATATGTAGTCGATATCTCTTGATCTCTATCGATTAAGAATACCAGATGGTATGACAAAAAGCGCCATATGAGGGTTGGTGTATCTTAGCAAGTTCCATAGATTGCTTCCATGCCTGATCAACATGGAGGTTTAATGCATGGAACCACAAAGATATCCCAATAATCATATGATATTAAAAGTCAACTAATGGTATTCAAAAAAGATATCCACAATGGAATTTTCCAAGTAAATGTATCTGATTGAGGGAATCCATAGACTCGTAATGTGAATGTGCCACTTATCTGATTCAGGCACAGATAAATGAACTGGAGCATGAGATTTGGAAAATCTCTGTAACTTCTTTGTATTTTGATCATCTTCTCCTAAGATTACCCTGTTTACCTCCTTATAGGCAAGTAGAGATAAGATTAACATCCCGTTTAGGGCTGCATTATTGTGAAATCTCCATGATAACTAGTACCATCATTGGAAGAATCGGAACCCTGATTAAGCAAGTTTTAAGATAGAGGTTCATATAGCCTAACTCAATATTCTTAGAGTTTGGTATTATTAATTATGAAAGACGGTTCATTTTGTTTATGCAATGATTACCGCAACCCTATTTAGGCAACGATTAAGAATCGTCGTCAACTGCCCAGGATCGTCGACTTGTTCGACTAACAGTAAGGATTAGCTATTCCTTAAGATTGGTTTTAAGCAGTGGTTGGAATAACCATCTCACCTTAAGATAAGCTTTTTCTATAATAGTCGTTATTTAAATATCAAGGCTGCTCCTTTGGAGACCTTGTATAGATGGAACGTTAAACATCTATTGTTAGAACAATAAATTGGTAAGTCCAATTATCAGGATCTGAAAGTTGCATTGGAAACAACAAATAAGATCATTCGATTTCATAATCATCTTAAAATTTGCCAGTAATCGGCAGAAGAATTGAGGATTGATAAAAGTCGCAACCTTCTTAAGTCCTTAATAAGGAATAAGGTTCAATCGAAGGTATCACACTAAGAAGGGTGTGCTAAATTTTAATTTCTCAGGGTAAGTTAAGCCCTGGATATATATATATATATATATATATATATATATAGGAACATTCGTGAAATTGAATGCAGCAAAGGTCAATAGCCTATAAGCTAAAACCTATATAAGGAGCTTAGTGGAGCTCGCAATGCGACCCACACTGATAATTTAAGGATATGTTTCGTCGATAAGTTAAAACGCATTATCACATAATGATATGCAGATTTATGATATAATAAGAAACCTGTATCAACCGAGGATCGGCAGGTTAAGAAGCTCCAAAAGGAATACATATACCTATTATAAAGGTCAACTGGGGTGCTTGGAAAAGCCCCAGATATGCTATAGAAGTTAAGTCCATTATGCGACAAAAAGTACTTCCATCATTTTAGCAAATCTCGAGGTCGAGATTTCTTTTAAGGGGGTGAGGATGTAACACCTCGTAAAATCACGTCCAATGATATATTGACACGTGTAATAAACCCTAATAAAGTCAAACCTTGAAATTTAGGGACTAATTTTTCGAAAAATCGAAAAACTATAATTATAAACAAACTGGAAGTATTAACAAAACTTAAATAAGTTTTTAAATAACCTTTTGTGGTTTTATATTCACAAATAAGCCACTTGTTGATCAAGTGTAGTCGTTTGTGTATTTAATTGAAAGTTTGCGCAATAAAGGGTTAAAAGCGTCAACATGTTAATTCTTACCTCTGAGTGACCTTTTAACAAACCGAGAGCTTCTGGGTTAAAAGCGTCAACATGTTAATTCTTACCTCTGAGTAACATTATGTATATGCTTGGGAATGATCAATATGGGCCATGGAAAGCTTGGATATCATTAAACAGCATTTCGCGCTACTTTGCGCAATTAAAGGACTATTTGCGTCAAACGACAAAAGTAGGTCGAATCGTTTGATAACGGACCTTCTGGAATATGTCCATGAGTTAAACATACCCTAATTATCCTTTATATAGCTTAGATATAGGCTTAGAGGTGTTTGGTGCACAAAAATAAACTTTTAAGTCATGCAGGGACTAAAAGCGTCAAAAGTGCACAAGTTTGCATTTTCGCGCATATCTTACGTTCTGAATACATCCGGACATCCAAAACTTTATGTAATCATTAAAATATTTTATTTTAGTGATTGGCATGATAAAATTCCATTCGTCGCGTAATTTGGATCGTTTTTGCATTCATTACGACTTCCGTCGTAATTAACCGAACAACGCAACCGTACGACCAAACGAACCGACATCCAAAATAATTTTGAGCATGTTTTGAGTTCCCTATACTTTAACCTCATTTTAGAGCCTTGAAATGAGGTTAGCGGGGCTTAAACGTGTCAAAAATGAGCCGAAATGCAAGATTCTGAAGTTCAGGGACCAAAATTATCATTCTGCCATAGTTATCTTAGGAAGGGACCAAAATGAAAAATCTAAATTCCAGCTTGTTCCAGCTGTTCCCCTCATTTGCACATGGTTTTAATGAAACTATGGGCTCCCATGGTTTCACAAAACCATGGGCACATGTGTACGGATGAGATCGAAGCTCGTTTTACGATGAACGATCCTAACGGTTCTAGTTTTCCTATAAATACCCATTCCCCACTTCATTTCTTTTGCACCTTGATCTTGAATTCTCTAAGTTGGGGACTTTGCTCTTCATACCTGAGAATTTAGGATCAACCCTCCTTGCTTGGACCCTTTGTAAGTCCCTTTTCGTGCTTAGTTTAAATTTTTAGCGGTTATAGCCGAAAAGTCAAGCGTTCGATAAACGCTTTGACTTTTAAACAGTTAAGCCATAGTTCGCAATGAACATGGCTACGTGACCGTAATTAGGTAGGCGATTAACCCTCAAAAGGGCGCCTCCTAATTACCACGTTTACTTAGTTTAATTGTCGGGTCAAATGAAAGTCAAACGGGTTAGTCTTAAATAAAAAAAATGCATAACTATTAAATTAAAAGTCATAAAAATCAGTTTTGCCACATTAATAACTTGGTAAATATTAGTTGAACATGCCTAAGCATGTTCAACCCGACAATTCTAAGTATAGGCTTGGTTCGGAACCGAAAGTCGCAAAAGTTGACTTTTGCTTTGACTTTCAGTTCTGACCCGATTTAGCTTAGTTTAGATATGTCTTAGGATTCTTTTAGGACAATGGTTATAGGTTAGTATAACCCTCCGAGGTTATACAACCTGGATCCTTAGTTATCCTATTCATTGCAAGTTTCCGTTATATGCCTAACTATTGACCGTTATGCCCTTTTGACTATAAACTGATATTTTTGAAAATATGAAAGAATAGAAACCTTTATTACTGATATATAAACATGTCCCTCTAATTTGACATCAGTTGGAGGCCTTGATTAGGAGTTATGCTCAATAGCGTAATTAAAAAGCTTTTTATTAATTAAACGGCATAATTAGCGTATAACCTATCTAAACCCAATTTTTGATACCAAACTTTTTACCCACTGATATAAAATAATATTTTGGGATTTTTTAAAGATTTTTAATTATTTTTAGGCTGAGCATAACATAAGGTTTTAAGCTTGATTCGGTAATTGCCGGTTTTGCCCTTTTGGGCTATAAAATGAGTTTTACAAATCCTTTTGACCCCAAACCTTTTTCTACTGATCTAATATGATAAATAAAGTATTTTGAGGCTTCTGGAATAATAAAAATAGCAGCTTTTCTTTGAAAACTCGGAAATGGCTCTAAATCGCCTTTTTAAGCGTTTTTAACGCATAGTATGTATCAAAACTATTTTAAACATATAAGGGTTGATGCCTACTGATATATTCAGTAAATTTTTACATTTTAACAGTAAGGAAAAGTTTTAAACTTAGGTTTCCAGTTTTGACCTTTTAAGCCTATGTGAAATTACCAAAATGCCCCTACGGTGCATAGTATGGTTATAAATGATAAATTTCACATATAGGTAATACCCTACTGATGTAACTTAGTAAACTAAGTATCTTTACTAATCAAATCAGACCTGAACCTCGGATTTATATTTGATCTCTTTTATAACCTTTAAAAAGACCAAAATACCCCTTCGGGGCATAAATTGGTTTTAAATTCATTTTGGGAATAACGGAAGGTATCTTACTGATATCACATCATATTTAAGGCATATTGACTTAGGAAACCTGTATATGACTCTTTTGGTTACCCGTTACGCACTTCTCGCGTTCGGATCGGCGTATGTAACTAGTTTGCATATATTAACCGAAACGGGCCAAACCATATCGTTTTTGTCTCAAAATTCAGAATGTGTTTAAGTTACCCATATTAAACAAGCATACAAGCTTGTCGGGTCAAAACCACATTCTAAACCGGTCTTCGCTTTATCATGCGTTTGAACCGTGTCTTCCTTTTGAAAACTAACCGGTCTAAGCATAGGCTTATTTAAAGACCCGTTAGGATTCTAATAGGTTTTTAAAAACCTTCGTTCCAGATTTAGGAGCCCAGTAAAAGCTATCTGTACTTGCTTGGTGGTATACGACTGGGATAAATTGTATAAATTTGCTCAGGTAAATATATTTAACTTATTTTCCCTTATACGTGCTTGGGGTACGGTATATAAAATACCGCTTGGTCGGGTAATTGACCTTAACCGGTCGGTGGTTAAGTGTTGTCAAAATGACCCGTTTGAAAATGTTGTTTTGTTTGTTTAACGCCTTTGGGGTTTAATGACCATGTCCCGGATATCCTTGGCATCATTCAAAGAATGGCCACGACCTTAGCACACTGGTGTAGGCGTACACCCGTAGTGCGTTAAAATCAATAAAGTATAACATTTGGTACGAGAAGAAATCTCGCGGCGGAACTATACTATGTGGTGTGTCTATTAATCTTTAACCCGGTACGACCCGGAAAACTGAACGCAGACAAACATGTAATTCTTTTACAAGATTATAAGCAAATAATTATCCCAAGTTATAAAAAGTTTTGTGCCGCGGGCATTCAAATCAATTTTTTAAACAATTTCAAAATGAGTCAGTTAAATTGTATTTACCAGTGTAAACTGACGTATTTTCCCAAAAAGATTAAGTGCAGGTACTACGCGTAATAGGCTGGTCTCTTCTAGCATCAAATAGAAGTCTCGCAAGCTTAGATGTTAAAGTCTGTTAAACAAGTTTCCTCTTTATTTTGATCCGCCTGTGGATCCATTACATTCCGTTTGTAATACTTGGATATTACTTTATATCGGATTGTAATATAATTATCTTTTGCTTCCGCGGTGCATTTAAATTTGTGTTGTTTGACTATGATGATATCAACTACGTCACGGTGCTTCCCACCGGGCCCACCGGTAATACGTGGTAAAATAGGGGTGTGACACGTGGCTATGTGGAGTCAACTTGGCTAAGGACTCGACATTGACACACGTTGATCTAACGTTCGTTCATGATGAACCAAACCACATGGGTAGCCCATGTTAGAAAATTTAGTGATATAATGGTTTTCTGTTCGCTTGAGACACAAAATTATATGTAACTATTGTAGGAAGGGAGTTCACTTTTATTAAAATAATCATCAATATATAATAACATACATAATAACGATACTCTCGTTGTTTCTAGAAAATATGATAGTACAATGCCGGTTACAAAACTAATTAAATTTAAATATAAAACTGCAATTTTATATGTACCAAACTTATTCAATCGCATCTTGGATGGGTGCTTCAACCAACATTTTTCTAGTGTCTGTGACTCAAACATTCACCCAGTTGAGTCTTTAACCATGCACTATGACTGCACTAATTAATATACTAAGATATTAAGAGTTTTTTGTTGAGGACCGTGTTAGACACAGGACCCTTAAAACATATTTTGCACCTCCTCTAAGAAGAATGTGTCTGTCTCTCAGGATACAACAACCGGAACAGTATGTGTACTGCCGAAGATGAGTCTCAAGCCTGAGATAACTCCATTAAAAGACACGAGTTGAAACACTCAAAACATTTGGTTCCCCGAAACCGAGTTGTTTGAACCACTTACAAAAATACAAACGTAGCTCTCATGCAGTTCGCGATGACACGAAGTGCAAAGTGCGCCATCAAATTGTCACATCGCTTACGCTATGCGTGTATGAATCACCCTTTAGGGTCCTCATCAGTGTTTGCCTCAAAGGTAAACAATATATAAGAGGTGATCCTCCTTATAAGCCACTATAAGTTTTGTCATCTTACTTATGTGGGACAAGTTGACAATACATAATCCATTTTCTCATCTTTTTTGTTCCAACCATACAACTTTGAGTTTCGATATCTCATTCATCTTAGCTCTATTTTGCACATCGTTTGGTTCGTTATGATGCTATCACAATGTAGAACACAAAACCACAAATAATTATTTATACAACACATATATAAATGTTATTATTCGTGTCCAAAATATTTAATGAAAACTCCATTCTCACTAAAGTTTCCAACAACTATTAGGCTGCATGGTATGAAGTAAAAGCATTTTGGTACCAAATTGGATCCCACTTAGCAATCGCTTAAAAAGGGTAACACCCCCTCCTTTTGGTACCACAATGATTTGGCATGAGGTTCATACTGGGGGAAGAGGATCACAACTGTCACTTTTCTTTTACCGTAATAAGGACCGTTTGAAACTTAAATAAAAAGAGTTTTAAAAGCTAATTTAACTCCTCTAAATTTAACATCTCTAATTATATTTCAACCCATTCCTTCAACTATCTCCAATATTTCTCTCCATAATTGATCTCTCCCAAACCCACATGTAAACACAAATCCAAAAAAAAAAAAAAAATCTACCATATGCACATACTCAACCACAATGCACCTACTTGCATAACAATATACATAACAATTTACCATACAAACTCCAACACCTACAAAGTCTAAGTGATGAAGCATGACGAAGAAGTCGTACCAAAGACGAAGGAGGAATTTGAAGTAGAACCCGAGGAAAAATGAAATTCCCACTTCATCACAAAGAGGCATGTTCTCTCTTAAGATTTATTTTTTTTTACATTTATATTTATTTGTTTCATGTACATCTATATTTTTTTGTTACATGTGTATTTATTCGTTACATTTATATTCATTTGTTACATCTATATTTTTTTTTTGCTATTATTAAGACTAAAAGGCAATATAAACAATGGTCCGAGCGTGAAGAAATAGATTTGGCTAAAGCTTGTATTAAGAGCACCTGGTGCCCGGGAATCAACAACGAAAGAATGCATTTTGAGGAAAGATCAACATTTTCAAACGTCAACTCTCGGAATAGACCGTAATGTTCATTAGATAAATTCAAAATGGAAATAGTTGGACAAGAAAAAGTTTCAGCCTTTGTCGGGATCTACAATAGGTGTGGTATTGGTCAGTGTAGTGGTTTATCAAATGAATACGTTGATTGTAGCATGACAGGAATATCAAATGAACACTGACTTTAATGCAACTTTTTAAGTGTGCTCAAATCCACTACAATCGGCATGGGTTTTTTTATTGCTTTTACAAAGCATTAGGCACTTCGTCTCCTCGATATTCAAACTGCTTTCTAACATGATGATCTTACAGAAACAAATTACCTTAAACAACCACAAGACTTCGTTGATCCTAAATTTCCGGATCATGTATGTCTCTTACACAAGGCTTTATCGGTCTGAAACAAGCTTCATGGGTTTGGTTTCATTATTTGTCACAGGCTCTTCTATCTATGGGATTTTATGGTTCCAAAACCGATCATTCCCTCTTCACATACAAAAAAAAGAGGAAAACCTTTCAATACATTCTTATTTATGTGGATGGCATCATTGTCACTGATAACAGTCGATCGCATCATTCAATTACTCAGTTAATCCTTTGTTGTTAACAATCTTGGTTTACATGTTTACTCTTTTAGGGATTGAACTTGTTTCGCAAAGGAAGTACATCCCCCTGAGCTCTTTCAACAATCTGGTTTTGCCGATTTTAAACCAGTTTTCTCCCCTATGAGGACCTACTAATCCATGGCTCCAAGTGATAGTCCTTCTATACTAGATCTAGTTAAATACCGTCAATTGTTTTGGACTCTACAATACGTCACTTTATCTGAACCTGACTTCACTTGGACTTTACAATATGTCACTTTATCCAAACCTGACATCACATTTGCTATAAATAAAGCATGCAAATACATGCATGCTCCTTAAAAAAATCATTGGCCTCCGGCCAAACGTATACTTTGTATTTAAAGGGCACCATATATTATGGGTTGCTCATTCATCAAACTTCTGATTTGGTGACTCTCAATCTTATACTGATGTTCACTAGCAAGGATCGTCATCTGTTTATGCTTTATCGGATGCTCACTGAGCTGGGTGTCTTGATGACTGTCGATCCACGCGTACTTGCTATATACATGGGGTTCTAATCTCATCTCCTAGATCGCATGAAAACATAAAAGAATATCTCGATTATCTATATAATCAAAATAAAAAACTCTAGCTGATACCGTAGCCGAATTAAATTGGCTAGAGGTTTTATTGAATTAACATGTGGTGGACACAACTTCTACTCTAGCTCTCTGGTGTGATAATCTTGGTGCAACCTATATTGCTACTAATCCAAACTTTCATGCATGAACAAAGCATGTTAAAGTTGACTTTCATTTTGTTCATGAAAAGGTTGCTCTAGGAAAACCATGTGTAGAGTTCATATCTAGATCAAATTGAAGACATCTTCACAAAGCTATTATCAACACAAAGAAAAAGAGAAAAAAACTTATGACAAACGCATACTCGCGGCACAAAACTTATACCGAAACCTTGAAGAAAAACTTTCAAACCCACGCACTTCAACGTGGGGGCTAAAATCTGTCATGCTTCGTTTTTAAAAAATCCTCCAGAAAAGAAAAAAAAGCTAAAGAAATGGCTACTTTGAATAAATTAAATAAGGTCGGAAAAAATACTGTACCTGCCCGAGTCACAAAATTAAATATGGCCGTAAAAAAATATTGTATTTGCCCTTATCACATTATACATTATTATTATTATATTAAAAAACAACTCATGTTTTCTTGTAGTGTTTGTCACATCAAACTACAGTAATTTTCTTTTTTCAATTGTTAAATTTACGCTAGACTTGATTCATCCCATTTCTTTCTTTTTTTTTTTATTATTATTATTATTTTTTTTTTGTTATAGAACAAGTGTTTATTGACTTGTAGGGTGAAATTTGTTTGTATTGTTGACCTTTATTTGGATTTTAAGTTTTTAACTGGACGAGGCTTTATTCCTGTTCCATTGTTAAATGGATAGGTATAAAGTTATTTGTTTTTTTTTCTTTCTGATAACAAAGTATAATAAAGTTAAATCAAATTTGAAGTTACGTAAAAAATGTTACGCAACCTAAATGCATGAAATAAAGGCTGATCATAGTTTAGCTACATTATATAATTTCTACGCATGTTACTCAATACTGACATCGGTAGCGGTATTGGTATGATCGGAACCAATATTAGTTTTTATGGTTTTCTATCGATGTAAAACATGTTCATTATATTTTTTGGCATATTACAACTATCTTTTTTGGGTTTTCTGTTTTGCTTGTTATACCGAGAGTGTCAGTGTCGAACCAATAGCTCAAAGATGATGACCAAATACCCGTCGCGTAGCACGGGGAATACCACTAGTTCACATTAAATTAAATTAATGCAGCATTCAAAGCGGAGTGAATCGTATAAGTATTGTCATTGAAGGTACGGAGTAGCCATTGCACCACACCATTAACGGCGCCGTCATAATGCACAGTCCCTAGATCCACTTAGTAATACTTTTATATGTTTTATGCTTTGGGCTAATTTTTGTGCATTAACATGCCGTAACGGTGCAATGTGCATGTGCGGTTCAACGTTTTTATTTCTAATTTTACCTTGTTCAACGGCCATCATAAATCAACTTAGTTATTTTTTCTATGTTTTACACTTTACTCTAAATTTTACGCATTAACATGCCACAATATGGGGTGCGTGGTTCAACATTCTTCTACTTTTCATTCACTTTTATTTCTTTTGGTTTATGAGTTTTCCTTTGTATTGATGGCCGTTGACAATGGTACAACATTGATACTAGTTGGCACGGTTTTACGTCAGGGGAGGGGTTCTTACTTCTACTTTTCATTCACTTCCATTTCTTTTGGTTTACAAGTTTTTCTTTGTATTGTTGGCCGTTGACGATGGTACAACATTAATATTAGTTGGCACGGTTTTAAGTCAGGGGAGAGGGGGGTGGGGTTAAGACTAGTTGTGCTTTATTTGAACCTATTTAATTATTATTTTTTTGTTTTACTTACTTTGAACTTATTTATAATATAAGCTTGTTTTAGTTTACTATTATTTAAAAACTTTTCTACAAACTTCCAATTTATACTTGGAAGATAAAAACATTTCTACATAACGTACCACACGAAACCAAATCATAATTAATACCCTACAAGGCAATAACAAGCATTACTACAACGAGCATCTTAAATTAATTTCCACATCCTACAAACCAAACTTATAACTTTCAACCCTCAAACGATCACCTAGAAATGCAGATGACCACCTGCAGCTCCACCACCAACGGATGTGGATGCAGCAGTAGCTGCAGCCCTTCGTTCAGCATGACAGAGTTGGCGGAGTTTAGTTGGGACATACCATATCGATAAGCGTGGATGTGTGTTGAATATAGCATCAATGTCCCAACCTTGTCGAGCTGCAATTGTAACCAAGGGCTTGTAGCAAGCCTGCCTCCATGCCCCAACATTCTCCCCCCTTTCCTTAAAATCCCTCCTTAGTGCATTTGACCCCTCCTCATCAAGACAATGCAATGCGTAACAATGAACATAGTGTCTCATTTTCGGCTTGTTGATGTAACTAGCTCCAGCCTTCTTTGCAAACCTGAACACCTGGTTCGTCACCTAAATAAACCAGACACAATGTTTGTTTGTTATACATGTGACAATTGAGATTGCATAGACATTGAATAATCTCATACATATATTACCTTTGGTGCAACTTTTTCAATGGAAATACCCTCATTAGGGGTGTGCAATAACCGAAAACCAACGAAACCGAACCGAAACCGAAACCGAAAGTTGGTTATCGGTTAGTTTTACCATCGGTTAACCAAAATTAACTGAACAGAACCAATTATATTTTCATATATTTATAACTTTTATACCTCAATTTCATGTATTTATATTTTATACTTCCATTTCATGCATTTAAACCTCTATTTCATGCATTTATACATCCATTTCATTTATTTATACATCTATTTAACGATAAATACCTTAATTACGTGTATTTCTAAGCAAAAATTTTAGCCCTTGTTTAAATTGGATATTAACTGAAAACCAACAAATTAACCAAACCAATTAACCGATGACTTCGATTACGGTTACAAATAATGCTAAAACTAAACCGAACCAAATCGTGCTAACCCCCACTTTTATCATACATATATTTTGTCCGAAAAATGAGATTGCATTGGCATTGAATAATCTCAATGTTACATGCACGTGAAAGAGACAAATAACTTTTGAAAGCCGTTAAAAAAAATAAAAAATTGAAACTAACATTTTGATGGGGATGTGAATATTTGAAGTAAATTTATTGTATTTATGGGCACTAAATTTGTCACACGTGATATAGGTAGGGTTTTAGAAAAGCAAAAGTTGTGGGTGGGTGGGAGTGCAGACCGTACGACACGTGTCAAGTAGGGAACAGAGCCAGCTGTAGGGTGTGAAGCAGAACTGAGTGAATGATTCTGGGACTGCATCGTTCTCTTGTCATACACAACTTTCTCTAAATTTACATGACAACACAGATCTTTATCACTGACCACACTCAAATCATCACTTCTTTACCCTTTCCATTTTTTAACACTTATCTACTCTTTTTTCCTATATAATATATTATTATCTATATATTATTAAACCCTATGTAAACATAATAAACATAAAGTAATTAACCTAAACCCTAATACAATCTAATATCTATATCTAATAAATAACCAACAACTCCAATGATACAATACTGTGAGTCCAATAAGGCTTCTTTTAATTCATTACTCTTTCTATCTTTGTGAATAAGTTATTTTGAAATATTGTTTTGTAATTCTTATATTTTCATTACTAATTATTCAATATTTTAGAGTAAATATTTTTAGTCCCCAAGTTTTAATTATCTGAATTCAAAATCAAAAATTTTAACTAAGTTCCTAGTTTTTCAATCTGTAACTATTTGCATTCAGTTGACTAACAATTGGACTTAAGCACTCAGGTACTTGAGTATACAGATTCAAAAATCAGGTACTTAGTTAAAAATTTTGATTTGAATTCAAGTAGTTAAAACAAATAAGACCCAGAAATTCAAAAAGAATTTTCTCAGTATTTTATTTATTAAGTTAACAAACGAGTTTATAACCTAACTTAAATTCTAATTAACGAACAAGATTAAGATTATATACCTTAGTGGGACATTTTTCACCTCTCTCTTTGGCAATAGTTTGAACTTGGATCAAGAAATCACGACATTGCTCATATAGATGAAACAAGTAATCAAGTCCATTCTTTTTTCCACGCGCCACCTCCCCCGGCTCTGTCACAATGAACGGATGCTCTCTTTGCCTCTCTGCTCCGCCACCGCCACCGTTCTCTGGTTCATCATCACTTTCATTTTCATAATTATCATCTCCTCTACCCGCTTGTGAAGACGATCCAATTCTCCCCTTAACACCAAGTTTCTTGCTCTTCCGTTGCCCACCGTGTTTAGTTTTTGCTCCGGCACACATCCCCATCGCCGCAAATTCCCACCCTCCGCCACCACCACCACCACTCCCCACCGCTTCAATTTCTTGTTGCACTGGCTCCTCCGACAAACCTGTACCTCAATTATTAGATAAAAAATAATAAAAATTTTCCCTATACATAATACATATCACAAAATAAATGTGAAAACTTTTTTTTATGTGAATAGTCTAGGCCTATCATAATATTAACTATAGAAAAATTATTATAAGTTACGCCACAATCCGTTTTTAAATATCAAATCCAATTCTACTAAAAATAAAATTTTGATTTTTTGACGATAAGAAATTGTAGTTAACATAAATGTTTCCTAAGAGTGTACAGTTATCTTTTAAAAATTCATGCCTCAAACATGGACAAAAAAACAATACATTGAACCAACATGTTTGACCCTTTTATTATTGCGGACCACAAATAAATAAATAAAAAATTACAAAACTACAATAACCTACCTATTTATAATAAAGTAACATTTTAGAAAAAAAATAAAGCTAAACCACTCAAATATTAATTAAACAAATTCTTAATATCTTATCCTAAAATACAACTACATAGATAAAACGTACATATTAACCCATCTAGCATGAAAAATTAATTAAACGAATTCTTAATATCTTATCCTAAAATACAACTACATAGATAAAACGTACATATTAACCCTTCTAGCTATCAAATTATGAAAAAGATTTGTGCAACATGATCTCAGTTTTTAAGTATCATTTTTATTTTCTTGTAATTATCTCCAAGAACAGTTTTTAAGTTATATCATTTTCATTTCTTGTAATTATCTCCAACAAAGAAAAACATAGATTGGTTTGCAGTTTAAAGGTAGTTAGATACTATATTTACCACTTAAATAAATGACAATCCGGCCAGCTAGTAAATTAAATTTGAAGAAGATTATATTAAAACAAACCAAAATAAAAAGATAAGCAACAATTTTCAGACAGGGCTAGTAAAATCTAGAATATTATCATGAAAAAAATTAAGTGTTATTTCACTGTTTAATTGCATGAAAACTAAATGCATGAAAAAAGTATGAATATATATACACAAACCCTCTTGAGAAAGAGCATCCAAGGTATTTGTATTATCAGAACCAAGAAGATAACGCCGCCGTGAATCCTCCTCCTCCAACCGGCGCCGCTCGGCTCTCACGGCGGCTTTGATCCCATACCTCTCACCAACAAGCAAATCCCACCGGAAAATATGACACAAACTGTTCATCATCTCATCAAGCTCCTCATCTTTCATGTCTAACAGCGTGTTAGCCGTGAAACCGAGCTCCAAAATCTTTGCAGCCGTGAAATACCGTACGCCGTAAGCATGAAACACCTCCTCTAACCCACCAAGATCCCGGCTTTCCCGCACCAAATAGCCACCCATTCCGGCTGATGTCGCCGCCATGGACGACGGCGGAGGTGGTTGTTGTTGTTGTGGTTGTGGTTGTGGTTGTAGGGTTACTGGCTCGTAAACACGAGCCGCCGGTGGAGCAAGAGCGGCTCGAGTGTCCCACTTAAACAAGCTCGATGAGAGCGAATCAGGGTCCATTTTTAATTTTTCACACATGCAGTTGGGTTGGTTTGTCGTGTTAGGGCTTTTTAAAGAACACTGTTTTTGTAATGACGATATTGCCCTTTGTCGCCAACTGAATATTTCTATTTTCAGGTAAATTTTTTTTGTTGGTTTTGGTTTTTTCCTTTTGGTTGTTTCTGAAGACAAACGTGTTTGGTTTAAACTATAGGGTTCCAAATGTATTGGATGGTTGGGTATCAACTAGATGAAATGGAACTTTAGTACAAGTCAGCTAACTTTGTTTATAAACTTTGGTTATGATAGGGGCAAGGGCGGATAGCTTGTAAATAGGGGTAGTCCCCGCTACCCTTGATGCTTCGGCGTTAATGCAAATTAATTTTAGGAAAATTTGACGTTTTTTATTTCATTATTTTTTTTTTGAAACACTGTCACTATAAGGATTTTTTAGATCCACTGCTAAATAAGAGCACTCAATTAATATCGTACCTTCAATCATTTGTTTAGTTTTTATCTTCATGTTTTGCTAATTGAGTGAACTTGAGTAAAACGTTATATTGTTGGGTTGAGTAAATTAATACTAACAACTAGGTTAGGGTGTACGGGGCGTTCTCGGGGAAGGGTTGCGGTGACCCTTGTCCTTGATCGGGAACACCGCCGCCATCAAAGCGGGGACCCGAATCGGGGGGGTCATCCGGCAAGGACTTACCGCGTGGTTTGGCACATTTTTCGAAATAATACCGTTGTCAAACAGTCATTTTTATTAAAAAAAAAAAAAATTCAACTTTTTTAAACAAATATATATCTAACCAACCTAAATCAATTTTTTTACCACACTCACCACTCTCAAACTCACACCAAAACTCTCAAACTCAAATCTTTCAAATACAAAATGGATTCCAAGCTTCCGTTTCTTTCTACCCTACCCGACTTTCCCGACGATGGAGATGCATCGTCAAGCGATAGTAGCTTAATTTTCTTCCAAAATCTCATCCAACAAGCGGAGCTACTAGACACGGCATCGTCTAGTAAAAAAAATTATGTCCGTCGAGATCGTGAGGGGGGCCATGAGACACTCATGGCCGATTATTTTGATGAAAATCCAAAATTTAATGAAGATACTTTTCGTCACAGATTTCGTATGTCCAAGTCTTTGTTCCTAAAAATTGTTAGTGACGTGGAAGCGTATGACGAGTGGTTTAAAGAAGGCTTAGACGGGAGAATGAAGAAAAGTTTTACACCGTTGCAAAAGGTTACTTCGGCAATTAAACAACTTGCAACCGGTAACCCACCAGACGAGGGGGACGAGTATTTAAATATGTCTGAAAGGACCTCTCGTGAGTGCCTTGAATATTTCTGCGAGACGGTCTGTAAAAGGTATGGCGGTGAATTCCTACGTAGACCAACGAGCCACGACGTCGCGCTATTGTATCAGACTCATGAGGAGAGGCATCACCTACCTGGTATGTTGGGTAGTCTGGATTGTACACACTTCGTCTGGAGAATGTGCCCCACAAAATTGCGTGGACAATACATGAGAGGCGATCATCAATACCCGACGGTTTTGTTAGAAGCGGTGGCGTCTCAAGATTTGTGGATTTGGCATGCTTTTTGTGGCCCGGCGGGTTCACAAAACGACATCAACGTGCTGCAACAATCTCCATTATTTCTTGCTCAACGAAACGGAACGGCGCCAAATTGTCCATTTCAAGTGAACAACCACTTATACAAACGCGGGTATTATCTTACTGATGGGATCTACCCTACCTGGTCCGTGTTTGTGAAGTCTTTTCCATATCCACACGACCCGAATGAAAAAAAGTTCAAGAGGCAACACGAGGCCGCAAGAAAAGATGTGGAACGGGCGTTTGGTGTGTTAAAGTCGAAGTGGGGAATACTAAATCGTCCAATGCGTTCGAAAACGGTGAGAAAGATAAGGTCCATCGTGTATACGTGCCTTATTTTACACAACATGATTATAAAAGACGACGGAAGGGCGATAGCACCGGTACATATTCAAGATCCTCCAGTAGAACCCGTCTTCGATGATACAGCTTATACGGAGCTCATTGACGAAGACACGCATTGGAAACTAAAACACGATCTCGTTGAGCATCTCGGAAGTTTAGATCTGCCTCACCTTGAAGTTGATTCGGACGACGAGTAGTTTGTTTTTATATTTTTCTAGTTTGAATGTATTTTTTTTCTAGTTTGAATGTATTTTTTTTAATTTAATGAAATGTCTTTTATTTAATTTTTATTTTTATTAATATTTTTTTAATTTGTAATCATGCATAATTTTACAAAAAAAAAAAAAAAAAAAAAAAAAAAAAACCCAACTCCCCTAAGAGGGGAGTGCCGCCATCAAAATGGGGTGTTAGGGGAGTTTAAGAGGGGAGTTGACGTGGTACTGATTGATTGGTTGGGCGTAAGAGAGGGGACTCACCTCTTAGGTGAGCACCCCTTACACCCTTAGAACCCCGTGTAATACATGGGTTGAATAAATATAATTTTAAATACTAGATAATAAAAAAATATATCTTTAAAAACCTCGTTTATTACATGTTTGAATAAATGTAATTTTATATACAAATAATAAAATAATATATATTTTTAAAAATCTCGTTTATTACATGAGTTGAATAAATGTAATTTTATATATTAAATAATAAAAAAATACATCTTTATGAATCTCGTGTATTGTATAGGTTAAGTAAATTTAATTTTATATATTAAATAATGAAAAAAGTTACATTTTTAAAAATCTCATGTATTGTATGGGTTGAACAAATGTAATTTTATATACTGATCAATAAAAAGTTATATCTTGTTGTATCTTTATAAACTCTATGTATAAAACCTTTAGACTAAACTGACAAAATAGCCCAAACCACATGGACTAAAATGACATTTAACTCTTTACATTATATTAATTTATATTTAGTGTAGTCTTTTGTTAATTTCAAATAAATAATTTTGATATCTAATAAATATTTCAAAAGACTATATTATCTCTTATACAAATTGTTTAAATTTATTATTAAATTTTATTTTATAATTATCTTTTAATTAATATTAATTATAATTAAATAGGAGATAGAGATGTGTCCCTTTATTGGTTTCTTTTATTATATAGATAAATATTATCGTTAATAATCCCTTTTTACCTTTATTATATTTATTAATAAAAACAATTTAATTCTATCTTTAGTTATTAGATTAATGTTCTAGAATATTTAATCTATTCTTTTATTCATTTAAAGAAAAGTTAAGATATTAGAATAGTGATAAGTGAAACTTTGTTTATGGAGTATGACAAGTAGTTTGGATCTTGTTAGGATGTCAAATGCATCATGCATGTTTCGTCTCTTCCTGTTAATCATAAAGTTTGTAAATATAAAGTTAGAAATTGATTTTATAATTCTAGCATTTTTTTATGTAGCTGGAGCATTCATGGTTTCAGTTGTGGTTGTGGCGTCTTTATTTAGCGGGCATTTTGATCCAGCTTGGAGTCATTAGCTTAATTTGGGTCACCGGTAGGTAACTAGGTCGATTGGCTTCAGGATGGGGAATTACGACCAGAGAAGACGCAAGAAAGAAGAAGATTTATCATTATCTTCTAGTTTATTTTGTTCACTTTTCTATTTTTCGTGGTAATTTGGTTTACTAGTTTATCTTTTTGTTTATTATAAGTTGGGGTTTTAAATGGTGTTTAGTTGATAGTAGGAATTATACTTTACCATATAAACCTTAGATTTACGAAAGAAATCTAACCAATTTTCAGTAATTAGAGGGTCAATGGACCCCTTGAATCTCCTTGGATGGTTCATCACCACATCGTATATTTCTTATTGAGTAGTTCTGTAATTTTCTGGTTTAAGCTAACTATAAAATATTAATTTATGGTCACATAAATTTCGTTCAAACACAATTCCATCAAACACATGTGACACTTTACTTTGTATAACTAATTAACTATTAAATTACCACTTTTATTCAACACCAAATATTTACAAGCGGATGTTACCATTAAGGTTTTATAGCCAACACCTTTGATACTCACCCAATGTTACAAGAAAAAACATTACATTTATAAATCGAAATTGAAATTCACCCAATTCTCCGAGTCCATGCCTGTGTTCTTTAATCTATGTTTACTCCATATGAAGGCCAACGACTGTAACTCCCCAAAAATTCCATCCACTGGTGTTCTCTTTCCGACGAAGATGACTTCGTTTCGAGCTTTCCTAATCACCCAACAAGTGGTTGCCACAATTAATTGGACCACCCATTTTTTCCTTTCTAATAGTTGCAAATTATTGTAGATTTTGAGTAGATCTCTCACTTCAAAAGCATATATGGGCGGAATTTTACACCACATGCTAACTTTTTGCCATACAACCGTGGCTACATAGCAAGATATGAAGAGATGATTTGCATCCTCATCTACTCACCACATAATCGGCACGTAGTTGTTCCGTAGAGCATGTTCCTTTTTTGTAGACCTTTCAATGTAGCGAGACGATCTTGTTCAGCTTTCCAAACCAGAATATTGACTTTTTTTTGGCTCCCCTTTGACCCATTCGTATGGAAAAAATGAGATCGCATGTCTTCCAAGTAATTCTCGAACTGAGGCAACTGAGAATTCACCCTATTCAAGGTCCATTCCCACTTATCCTGACCCGTCTGAATAGATATCATGTTCATTATTTGTTGAATTCCTATCCACTCGCCGAGTTCTCTTGTGCTCCTTGGACTCCGCTTCCAATCCCAACTTTCCGTTCACATCCTAACCATCGCACACTTTTTCTTTTCCAATTTGAATAGTGTTGGGAACTTATTCATAAGTGATTCCCCGTGCCACCAATCGATCCAAAATTTCCTCGCCATCTCCCAAGTCTTCCTTTTATTAGCATGGTAGCATTCACATTTTATTCTAATATTTCCTTTTCTAATTTGTTTATGCCACTCCAAGAACCCGATAAGTACCTTAAATAAAACAGTAAGACTATATGGTGTGGTCATGATTCTCATGACTCTCCACGTCAATGTCATGTCACTCACCTTTAATCCACAATCCAAAACCACTACCCTAATGGTGTGGTCATGACCCAAACCACTATCCCCTTATTTATTTTAATTTATATTTGTCTAAAGAAAAAGGAAATGATTACTTGAAAAATTGAAATGAGAGTCATGGTTGTCATGGTTTAATAATGCAAACCATGGTGGATTGTCTTTCATTCATGTTCCGCCATCATATCCTAACCATGACCCCCAACACCCTTTAGCCTAATAGAAATTAAGTATTACGTCGTATGAACTTACTACTTTAAGTTAATTAACTTAAATAAAGCAGTTATATAAAAAGAAATCAATAAAAATATTACATTAGAATGAACATAAAAAAGTAAAATTATTCTTAGGTCGTTCAATTTAACCGGCTACGTGAATATTTTTACCACAATGGAATAATAATTAGAACTATGATAAAGTTTGGTTACTATCAAACAAGTTTCTCTTTTCATGCATGTATTATGGGTATTTAACATATTAAATACAGTGAAAGCGATATAACAGGTTTTAAAGGTTTGAATAGTTTTACCCTATATTCTTTATAACAAGTTTTTCCTGTTTTACCCTATATTATTTACACCAAAACATTAATATATAGAGAATAAAGATCACATAAGATAGATTTACACCAAAACATTAATATAGAGAATAAAGATCACATAAGATAGGTAAATCGATTGAATAACCTTTTGTTTTTGTCTTGAAGTGATAAAGAAAGGTGAAAGGCTTAAATAAAGGAAGTGGACTGTGGAGATTAGGGTAAGGGTTGTACTTGAATGGACATTGAACAGTAGTAGAGATAGAGAGTGCTACTATCAGATCAACAATTCAATTGTATTTTGTATCTTGTCTGTCTGTCTGTCCATCCAATCCCATCCCATCTTTTTCTTCAATTTAATTAAGTTATTCATACCTATTACACTATCGTACTTTCCTGCTTCTTCTGCTCTTCTTTCCATCATTCATTTCACCACTAATAATATGTTTACCACCAAACTATAATTAACACGTAATTTTTTAAAATAATTACAAACTTAATAGTTCTAGGAATAGCACATGAATAAACATTTTGAGTATATATTTTGAATAAACATTATGAGGGCAATGGGTTTTGGTTTTAGTTTCCCCCCCCCCCCCCCCCCCCCCTACTATTTCTATCCTTTTTTTTTGTTTTTATGTTTGTCTTTTAAGAGATTATAAATTATAAGTTCTCGTATTTGCTAAAAGTTTAATCTTTTATAGAAATGTATAGAATAAAGAAAATGGAACGTACATAAATACAAATAATTTATTTCAGTAAAATGTTTATAAAAAACCAGGCAACGACGGTGAATTTCTAAACTGGTCCATTTTAAAGAAGATCTATTCTTGGATCAATCGACATTTTGGTCTTTAGGAGGACAACACGTGTGTGTGGATTTAACAGGGGTTTCCCCCTTGTGGGCTTAGGGGGTAGTGCTTTCACGGTGGGTCAGGCTGCTTTAAAGGTTGCTTCAGGCAAAGTGACCAAATACGAGAAAGTATGCCTTAACAAGCAGCACGTGTTTATCTCATTTGCTTTTGATACTTTTAGTTTCCTTACGCCAGAGGCTGTGGACCTACTTAGTCGAGTTCAAAGGGCCATACATGGTAGTGTTATCACCCCAAGATCTATGAAGATAGTTTTTAAAAGACTTAGTTTTCATATTCAAAAAGGGTTAGCGACGCAGCTTGTTGCCCATATACCTTCTTTTTCGTTGTTATATTAAATTATCTAATGTAAAAGTATTTTTTATGAAAATGGAAGGATATTCATAGAGGATAAATAGTTGAAGGCACGATTAGGTAATGTTTAGTATGCAGGAATGAGAGGCGGAATATAATGGACTATTGCCCCCCCCCCCCCCCCGCCCCTGGTCATATCACATATAGGGTTAGGTTCATGGGTGAACAACCCCTTTGATTGTGAACACTAGTGAACTAATCATATCCCTTGATTATTAATACACAAGTGTAAATCAATGGCCAGGATTTGATGATGAAAATACACTAATGGATTTTATGATTTGATGATGTAAATCTATGGTCAGAATTTGCTCAATCAGTTCACAAATACTCTAGTGTTCACTCTAAAACCTCACTCATCACATAGAACATTAAAACTAGAAATAGTCAACATAATCATCTTTTAACCTTATACGTGAAAATGTAGAAACCGTACCCTTGTATTTTTTAAGAGTAAAAATATAGAAATGAGTAGGCTTAATTTGTGAGTTGAGGTTTATATTGAGCCAATAAAATTTATATGGTTTATTAATATTTTTCTTAATAATTAGTTAAATTAGCAGTTTATTCGGTTATCCAAATAAACCAAATAAAAAAAATATATGGAACCAAAAACCAAATACACAATTCGGTTTCGGTTAAAAACCAAACCAAACACCAAATTCATTATACGGATCGGGTTTTTCGGTTACGATTACGGTTCGATTTTCGGTTTTTTCTAAACACCCCTATTTTCTTCATATCATCCTACTCATCTCTAAACCATGCACATCTTTCTCACCATTCATCTCTACACCATAAATAAATAAAAATTAACATAACAATTATTATTGAATTAATTTAAAAAGAACAGAAACTTGTAAGAAAAATGTTAATTAATTCAAATTAAAAACTCCTAAATAAAAAAAACATTCCACTAGTTATGAACATTGATTGGAGAATTGATTTCATGTTATGAACATATCACCGCACTTTCATCTTTAAAGACCATATTGTGTTATATAATGGACATGTACACTATATTTCAGTTTGGACAAATGCATTATCCATGCATGGAGTCGAACTATAGCACACAGTGGTTTTAGGACACTAAAAGCTCATTTCATGTTCTTTATTGTTGAATAACACATTTACAAAAAAAAAATAAAAAAAAAATAAAAAAAGGATATCATGACATGGTGTATAAGATTATAATCGCACGTGGGAGGTGAAACAAGTGCAAAGGTAAATGTGGGTGATATATAGGTCAAATGCAGAACATGATATTATCACTAGTGTTATCATTTCGGTTTAGTGATTCATCCATCACAAGGAATCCAAAAGGATCAAAGTTAAGAGAAGTCTAGTATATAGAATCAAGTTTAGATTTTGGATAATTTGATCTTGAAATAAAAACATTTTAATAGTAAAGACGAATGCTAAAAAGAGTAAGAAAAACAACCAAATCATGGGATCGGAAGGACAACACCATTGCCAAGACGAATGCTATACGGACGTTGGACTTATTTTCCTTATTCTTTCATCTTGAAGATGATTTAAAGCCATACATAAAAATTAAGTGTTTGAGAAAAAAAAAAAAAACTATTAGTGTCATAAAGCTTTACAAAATAGAGGTGTTCATCGAATCGAATCTTGTATTTTCAAATTGTTCGAATCGAATTTTTCGACTAATTTTATTTTTTGCTTGAATTTGTATTCGATTAAGAACCAACGAATTCGTATTCAAACTAAAATCCATTTCGAATTCAATTCTAATTCGATTAAAAATTCGAATTCGAATCAAATTCGGATAAATTCAAATAAATTCATTTTGATTCAAATTCACTTAAAATATGTAATACATTCGTTTAAGTTATTGGAATGGTAATGAGTTTGATGAGGGGTTAGGTAATGAGCTATTTTAATACTTAAAAAAATTTAGAGATTAATATATACGATAGCCAAGTAAAAGTTATATATGTATTTTATATAAAAATAATAAATAAATATGTATAATTTTAATTCGAATTTTGAATCGAATCAATTTAGAATTATAAATTCGTATTCGATTTACAGGACTCGAATATTTGAATTCTTGATAATCGAATCGAATCCTTGATAATCAAATCGAATTAAATGAAATTTCGAATTCGAAACGAATTCTGAACACCCTAAGACAAGACCATGTTTGGCTTAATTAGTATCACCTAAGGATACTTACTCATCAGCACTTAGGCTGGAGGGTATAATCCTCGGTGACTTGATCGGGGAGTGGGTGTCACCGATCGGTGACCACCCCCACCCGTTTGAGTTGGGTGTTTGAGTTGGAGAGAGGGTGGGGAATTCGGTGTGTAGTCACCGATTGTGTTGAGAGGAGAGGAGAGACCAATCAAGTTTTTTTTTTTAATTGAGGGGTGTTTGACCATACTAGTGATTGAGTGTAAAATGGGGATTAGAATGGGGAGTTGACATGACATAATATTATTATGTAGGATTTTATTCAAACACGCTAGGGTGATTGACTATACCCTCCACCCTTACTTTCATAGTTTTCTATGTTGATGCAACAATACAACCATAAGTCCATAACAAGAGAATATTACTGTAACATCACATTTCTGCACAAAAGCTTAATGATTTTACATATCTTTGGCCCTTTCTTTGCTAGCAAACAAACATATATAAGTTTGTTGCATGTTCTTATATATTAATAACAATAAATATATGTTTGAGTTAAATTAGAATAAAGGTGTAGGGAAGGGAAAAAAAGAAAGAGAAGAGAGAAAGGGGGTAGGGTGCAGACTGGGCAGACAAGATGGTGGAGGAGGGTGGTGTAATACATGGTCAAGAGAGGGTAGGGAAGAATCAATGAAGGGAGAGGAGAGGAGAGGAGAGTAAGCCAATGACAGATTGACACCTCACTGACGGAACAGTGTACGAGAGAGAGGTCGAAAGTTTTTGGGTGTTGGGTACGGAGGGAGTAAAACACAACCCACTGCAACCCTAACTAAGTCATGCATTCACATTAGATATCAATGAATCATTGTCTTTTGATTTTTCCACTGTTTCATCATTTTTATATAATATAATATAATAATAGAGAGCTACTTTTAGTTTACATTTTACATCTTTTCTTTTTAACTATCCTGAATACGATTTGTATATTTATTGATGATATATGAAAACAATAATCTTATTCTAGACAGAGTTAAACGCATGTAACAAGGATAGGGTCAGTTTAACTTGTTTATGTTAACAAGTTATATTTGTTAGCAAGTTAAAACGGTTTCTGCATGGATTGTGAAAAAGTCGCAAAGCGGTGAAAATTTATTGGTGCATTATAAACAGGTTGTAATGAAGTCGCAACGGACTCACACGTTTATTGACAGTGTTCATTCTCTATAGTTTTTTAATATATTTTGAAAATGGTTGTAAGTGGAGATAAGAGAAAAGGTAATGATAAAAGTATAAAAATTATTATTTAGAGTTAACTGTCTGGTTGGTCCCTGTGGTTTGCAAATATTGTAGATTTGGTCCCAGTGGTTTAATAATTACAAAGTTGGTCCTGGTAATTGTAATTTTTGCACTCGGGTGGTCCTTATCACTAAACCATGTTAGATTTTTCGGTTAAGTGTTTATGAAATGACAAGATTACTCCATCATCTTCTTCATCATCATGAGTGCTCTGTCCCTCCACCCGGTTGCCACCCCAACCCCTTCGTTTCCACCCGCGACCACCCCTCCTTCGGAGACCACCCCAATCGTAAATCCGGGCGCTGCAATCTGTTAAAGTCTCATCACCTTCCGATCGTAACTCCGAGCAGTGGCGGAGCTTGACCAAAAGTTCCAAGGGGGCGGAAAGTCATGAGACCCAATTTATATATTGTATAAATATTTAGGCAAAATAATTGGGGGGGGGGGACAATCCTATATAATATTAAAATTTTCGGATGAAAATAGGAAAATTTACACTTCTAACCGAAACATTTAAGTGGGCGGGTGCACCCCCCACTTTACACTAACCTCCGCCCTTGACTCCGGGCGAAACAGCCCCACTCTTCCGATTACATTTACACCACCGGTTAAGATCACCGGATCCGTTATTCACCTCTTGAATTTGCCTAATCAAGATAGCAAGGACACAAACACATAGATTCAAAGTTTGAGACCTAAGTTAATTTCAAATTTCTCAGCCCATTTTTCATTCTAACACGCCTTTTAAGATAGCAGTGACTTATAGGAACCATTTGATGATTACAGGTAGTTAATAATTATGCGACGGTTTGATGATCTCCGGCGACTTGGGTGTTTAGTGGTGGTGGGTGTACGGTTTGATGATCTCTGGCGACTTGGGTGCTTAGTGGTGGTGGGTGTCTGGTGGAGGTGTGAAAAGTTTTCAAATTGAAGAAGAAGAAGTGGGGGAGGTGTATGAGTAGGAAATGAGACCCACTTGAATTTATTAATAATTACAATTTATATATTTTTAGTTTTCTTAATTGTTCAGGGGCATTTATGTCATTTTACATATATTTAACTGAAAAATCTAACATGGGTTAGTGATAAGGACCACCCGAGTGCAAAAATTACAAGTACCAGGACCGATTTTATAATTATTGAACCACAAGGACCAAGTCTGCAATATTTGTAAACCACAGGGACCAGCCAGACATTTAACTCTATTATTTAATTGAAAAGAGAGAAAAAATGTGGTTTTTATTTTATTTATAGAATAGAAATGGTGGAAAGATGTGAATGCATTGAACCATAATACTAGGGTTGTAAACGAGTCGAGTCGAGCTGAGCCAGACCTAGCTCGAGCTCAACTCGAGCTGGCTCAGCTCGAGCTTGAATTTAAATCGAGCTGGAATTTAAGGCTCGAGCTTGACTCGATTAAGATTCAAGCTGGCTCGGCTCGAGCTCGAATTTTAAATCGAGCTGAAATTTGAGGCTCAAGCTCAACTCGATTAAGATTCGAGCTAGCTCAGCTCGATCTAGCTCAACAAAAAACCACAAAATTTACTAATTAAAAAGCCGTCAAAGATGAAACTTTTTGTAGATTAAGGGTCATAATTGCAATGTAATATAACTAAATAGCTAAATATAGAAGCATAAATAATTAATTCACTTTGTAGATTGTATTTGCTTTTTTTATAGAGGAAATACTACCTTAGTTTTTGTCTTCTGAGCGATGTGGGACAAAAGAAATCAAAGATGTGAAGGTTAGCTTTTGTAAACCTTATCAAGCGATATGGGACAAGTTGTGACTATACTTATATGTATATAACCGTAAACCTTATCGAGCCGGCTCATTAGCGGAGCTAGGCATAGCTCGAGCTTGGATCATTTACAAACCGAGCCGAGCTGAGCCGGCTCATTTACAACCGAGCCAATTTCAAGCCAAGATTGTTTCGAATGAGCTGCGAGCCGCGAGTTTTTTGAACATCCCTACATAATACTCCAATTAAAACCCGCACGTCTTTAGTTTTTTTTATGACTCATACACATTTAAACCAAACCCTTAATTACTCAATTGGATGGTCAAAATTGTTCCTAGGATACCTACAAAATCACTTCCTTTTATATCCTAACTCAGATATATATATAATAGTTTTTTTTCTTGGAATGACGACTTTCTTGTATTAGGCTATCGCACTCCCCAAATTGGAGAGCCCTGTTGTCGCACTCTGGCCAGACTATGTTGTCTTAACCGGGTGTAACACCCCGTGTTTTCGAATGTCAAAGTCAAAGTCAAAGTCCAAGTCAACTTTGACTTTGTTTGACTGTAGATAGTCTATGTTAAATTTTAGTTGTATTATGTGGAGTAAGTGTTGTAATCAGCAAGAATCAAAGTAATCGAATGTTTTTAACGCGAACCGATCTACGACTGTGAATGATAGGAAGTAACAATGCGATAAAGTTAACTAATCAGCAATCAAACCGGTCTAACAATCATCGAACTCGAGACTCGAATTATGCGAATTTTGGTATTGTTATACGTGTGTGTGTGCCTTATGTGTTACTTGTGCGTGTTTGCTTTATGTTTGGTATGGTACTCAAGCGAATCAATCGAAAATCGAATGGAAACTCGAAAAGCAATCGAACACAATCGAAACCGACATCGAAACGTGACTTATAGAAGATTGTATGTTAGATATAGTAGTTGGGACTGAAAGTAATTTGACTAGGAACTCTATCGTATTCGTATCATCGTCCATCGAAATCGAAACGTCAAAAATCGTCGCAAAATACTCAAAGTGTGTCGCGGATCGAACAGGAGGCATCCTGATCGAACAGGCCAGCCGATCGGCTAGCACCTTGCCAGCTGTAACACCTCGTAAAATCACGTCCAATGATGTATTGACACGTGTAATAAACCCTAATAAAGTCAAACAGTGAAATTTAGGGACTAATTTTTTCGAAAAATCGAAAACTTTGATTTTGAAAGGACTGGAACTATTAGCATACCTAAAATAAGTTTCTAAATAACCTCTCACGATGGTGATATTCACAAATGTGCCACTTGATGATAAAGTGTAGCCGTTTGCGTAATTAATTGAAAGTTTGCGCAATGAAGGGTTAAAAGCGTCAACATGTTAATTCTTACCTCTGAGTGACCTTTTAACCAACCGGGAGCTTCATGATATTTAATTATACTCTCGGAAATGCCAAGTAATGGCCAACTAAGGTTTTTATGCCTATAAGTAAAGTTACGCGCAACTTTGCAAGTTAGAGGGACTAAAAGCGTCAATATGTTTAATTATACCTCTGAATGGACTTTTAGCGAACCCGAAGCATCGTGATGTTTAATAATACTATCAAGGATGTCTAATATGGATTAGATGAGGCTTCAATGCAATTAGACGATGAGATGCGCAAGTTTGCGCAATAGAGGGGCCTAAAGCGTCAACTTTTGAATCTACGCCATTCGGTGACCATTTAAGTGAACAAGAGCATAGTAATATTTAAGTATATGCTTGGGAATGCCTATTATGGGCCATGGAAGGCTTGGATGTCATTAAATGGCATTCCACGCTACTTTGCGCAATTAAGGGACTGTTTGCGTCAAACTGCAAAAGTCTATCGATTCGTATTGTATCGGACCTTCCGGAATATGACCATGAGTTAAACATACCCCATTTATCCTTTATATATCTTAGATATGGGCTTAGAGGTGTTCGGTGCACAAAAATAAACTTTTATGTCATGCAGGGACTAAAAGTGTCAAAAAGTGCACAAGTTTGCATTTTCGCGCATATCTCACATTCTGAATATCCCCGGACATCCAAAAATTTATGTAAGCACTAAAATATTTTATTTTAGTGTTTGGCTTGATAAAATTCCATTCGTCGCGTAATTTGGATCGTTTTTAGCGTCCGTCCGTGTTTCGTCGTAATTAGTCGAACAACGGGACCGTACGACCAAACGAACCGGCATCCGAGATGTTTTTGAACATATTTTAAGTTCCCTATACTTTAACTTCATTTTAGAGCTTTGAAATGAGGTTAACGGGGCTTAAACGTGTCAAAAAATGCATCGAAAACCAAGTTTGGGGGTGCAGGGGCCTGTTTTGCCATTTTTGAAAGTTGCTGGCCTGCAAGGCCCTTACGGTCCGTATGGACCTTTGATTACGGTCCGCAAGGCATCCCCAGACCAGCAAAATCTATTTCCAGCTATTTCCAGCTCATTCCAGCTCTTGCAAATGGTTTTTGATCAATCTATGGGCCAATTTTGATGGTTTTCAAGTGCCCCTTGTATTTGTAAACCATGTGCCCACATGGATGGTTGAGATTGAAGCTCGGTTTTCGATAAATGATCCTAACGGTTCTCAAAAACCTATAAATACCCCCCATTGTTTTGGGTTTCACTTGCACCTTCCCTCCATTCTGAATTCTCTGCATTCTTTGAGGGTCTTGAGCTTCTTGAGAACCTCTTTCAAGTCCTTTGGACTTTTGTAAGTGATTCCTTTCATGCTTAGTTATTTGTTTAACGTTTAAACCGAAAAGTCAAGCGTTATCGATAAACACTTTGACTTTTAATCGGTTGATCCATGGTTCGCGTTGAACATGGCTACGTGATCGTAATTAGGTAGGTGTTTAACCCTCTAAAGGGCATCTCCTAATTACCACGTTTACTTAGTTTAATTGTCGGGTCAAATTAAAGTCAATCGGGTTTGTTTTAAATAAAATTCATAACTAATGATATAAAATCTTTAAAATCGGTTTTGTCACTTTAACAACTTGGTAAATATTAGTTGAACATGTCTAAGCATGTTCAATCCGACAATTCTAAGTATAGGCCGGTTCGGAGCCGAAAGTCGCGAAAGTTGACTTTTGCTTTGACTTTCAGTTCTGACCCGAATTAGACTTATTTAGATATGCCTTAGGATTCCTTTAGGATCATGTTATAGGTTAGTATAACCCTCTGAGGTTATACAACCTGAATCCTTTGTTATCCTATTCATTTGCAAGTATCCGTTATATGCCGAATTGTTGACCGTTATGCCCTTTTGACCTTAAAACAATATTTATGAAAATGTGAGAGGATAGAAACCTTCACTACTGAATTATAAACTTGTCCATATAATTTGACATCAGTTTGAGGTCTAGATTAGGAGTTATGCTCAATAGCGTAATTAGAAGCTTCTTTAGTAATTAAATAGCGTAAATTGCATATAGCCTATCTAAACCCAAATTTTTATACAAAACTTTGTACCTACTGTATTAAAATAATATCTTGGGTTTTTTAGAAATTTTTATTTAATTTTAGGCTGAGCATAACTTAGTGTTCTAAGCTTAATTCGGCTAATGCCGGTTTTGCCCTTTTGGGTTATAAAATGAGTTTTATAAATCCGATTGACCCCAAACCTTTTTCTACTGATCTAATATGTTAAATAAATTATTTTGAGCCTTCTGGAATTTTCAAAATATCAGCTTTCTATATAAAACCCGGAAATGGCTCCAAATCTCCTTTTTAAGCGTTTTTAACGCATAAGTATGTGCTAGAACCTATTTAAGCATATGAGGTTGAAACCTACTGATGTATTCAGTAAAATTTTATATTTTAAACAGTAGGAGAATATCTTAAGATCAGAATTCCAGTATTGACCTTTAAAGCATATGTGAAATTACCAAAACGCCCCTACGGAGTCTAGGAGGATTAAGATTGATAAATTTCACATAAGGACTTATACCCTACTGTTATAACTTAGTAAATTAAGTATATTTACTGATTTAATCAGACCTGTAACTCAGGTGATTATTTAAACCCTTTTACACCCTTTAAAATGACCAAAATGCCCTTATGAGGCATAAATTGGGTTTAAAACCATTTGGGGCATAATGGAAGGTATCATTCTGATATCACAACATGTTTAAGGCATATTAACTTAGGAAACTTGTATATGACTCTTATGGTTACTCGTTACGCACTTTATGCGTTCGGATCGGCATAGGTAACTAGTTTACCCATTATAGCCGAAACGGGTCAAACCATATCATTTCGGTCTCAAAATCCAGAATGTGATTAAGTTACCCATATTAAACAAGTATGCAAGCTTGTTGGGTCAAAACCACATTCTAAGACGGTCTTCGCCTTATCGTGCGTTTAAACCGTAATCTTCATTTAAGAACTAACCGGTCTAGGCTTAGGCCAAATTAAAGGACCCGTTAGGATTCTAATAGGTTATTAAAAACCTTCGTTCCAGATTTAGGAGCCTAGTAAAAGCTATCTGTACTTGCTTGGTGGTATACGGCTGGGATAAATTGTATAAATTTGCTCAGGTAAATACTTTTAACTTATTTTCCCTTATACGTGCTTGGGGGTACGGTATATAAAATACCGCTTGGTCGGGCAATTGACCCCACTCATTAGTAGTTGGGTACTATCAATGTGACCTGTTTGAAAAATTGGTTTTGTTTGTTTTTACGCCTTTGGGAGTTTAATGACCATGTCCCGGATATCCTTGGCATCATTTTTGGCCACGACCTTGACACCCGGGTGTAGGCGTACACCCGGTATTATGTCCATATTATTAAGGTATAAACGTTGGCTTCCCGCCGCGGACTTATACTGAGTGGTGTGTCAATTAACCTTAAACCCGACACGACTCGGGTGACTGAACGCATAACGAACATGTAATTCTTTTACAAGTTTAACTTTGATTAATTATTCCCAAGTTATAAAATGTTTTGTGCCTTGTGCATTCAAATCAATTTTTAAAATGTTTTCAAAATGAGTCAGTTAAATTGTATTTACCAGTGAAAACTGACGTATTTTCCCAAAAAGACTAAGTGCAGGTACTACGCGTAATAGGTTGGTTACTCCTAGCATCAAATAGAAGTCTCGCAAGCTTAGATGCCTGAAGTCTGTTGAACAATGTTTCATTTATCTTTGATCCGCCTGTGGATCCTTTACTTTCCGTTTGTTATACTTTGATATTACTTTATATCGGATTGTAATATAATCATCTTTTGCTTCCGCTGTGCATTTTAAATTGTGTTGTTTGACTATGATGATATCAACTACGTCACGATACTCCCCACCGGGCCCACCGGTGACACGTGGTAAAATCGGAGTGTGACAGGTTGGTATCAGAGCCAACATTGAGTGAATTAAACACTAGCCTTTTGTGTTTAATCTCAATGACACAATAGCACATTCCTTAAAACTTCTGAGTCTAGACTTAACATAGGAATACCCTCATCTCTATTCGAAGAATTTTTGTTTTCAATTCTATGTATTCTTGATATGTCGCCAAGCAAAGAAGCCGTAATGGAAATTCTCCCCATTAGAAGCCTAGGGAAGGCTGAGCTTCATACTGCGACTAGGATTAACGTGCAACCAAGGAGAAAACATTCGGAAATAAGATGAAGAAGAAACTCCTATTGCTAAAGATCGTTTCCTTAGAAGTCCTTATAAGGGCATATTTATCTTTCAGTCCCTTTGTGGACAACATTATTCCTTAGAAGTCCCGTTTAGGGCAACCATGTACCTGTATAAATTTTAATGGGATGGTTAGATTTAAAGTAACGTTCCTATTATAAGATCTACCATTATTATAAGATGGCAAAATCTAAGAAGGACAAGACCTAGCTCATGTGTCATTTAAGACAGGGCCAAGATGGTAGTTCCATAATTAGATTCAGATCCTTGATAACATCTCAAATTAGGATTGTTCTGCGTTAAATATTAAAAGAATCTTAAAGGTAAAACCTAGCCTATATGTCACTACAGACATGGCCAAGACGGTAAAACCTATCTAAAAGATTCTAATCCATGTTACCATCTGTGAGTATGTTAACATTATTGGCAAACTGTGAATCGTTAAAGTCACACAGGCCGTATGTTAACATTATTGGCAAACTGTGAATCGTTAAAGTCACACAGGCCGTATGTTAACATTTTTGGCAAACTGTGAATCGTTAAAGTCACACAGGCCGTATATTAACATTTTTGGCAAATTGTGAATCGTTAAAGTCACACAGGCCATGTGTTAACATTTATGACAAACTGTGAAGCGATAAAATCACATAGGTCATCATTTAATTGGGTTAATTTAAATTCCCTGTAATTATATAACCATCCTTTGAGGATGAAGTGCCTACGGGTAATAATTAAATGTCCTCTGGGACTAAAGACAGTGGTAGCCTACGACTCCCTGTCAATAAAAGGTGATGAACTATGGTTCAAACCTAAATACCTCGATTTTGTAAAATCCTGATTATAAATTAAACTTGTCTACGTGACTAGGCTTTTTGTGCCATAGTTATATTTTAAATAAATTTAGGATAATTATAATGAAAATCCTGAATAAAATAAATATCATTCCTTTCTTGCCAGTATTTATAGTCTCAAGGGTATAACCTAGCTTGAATGTCATTAGGGACCTAGCTACGATGGTAAGACCTGTTTAAAGAAATTCAGATCCTTGTTAAACACCTGAAAACGTGTTAACACTCCTGACAATGGGTGATGCGATGAAATCACACTTGTCATCCTTATATTAGAAATCTTCCTAACCTTTCATTTAGCCTAAATGATCAATAGGAATCTTGGCTAATAAACGACGAACATGATGTACACATCTAAACATCCATCTGGAATGTATACCTACGGGCAAAGATGTATTCATGATAAAGATAGTTATACATAACTTCCTGTCAAAAGGTAATGAGTTATGAAGTTTTCCGATCCAAAGAAATCATTGATTATGTTTCAGATTGTCCTCGTGACAAGGCTTTATGTCATCTAAAGAATCCTCTGAAACAAGCCTTTGTGCTGTATAAAGTGTCTGTACGACATTGACAGTTGTGGCTTATATCCCCTATCTAATAAGAAGGATTAGATTCTGTGCGGACGCCAAAGATGGTTTATGTCACACCCCCATTTCCACGTGTCACCGGTGGGCCCGGTGTGGGGTACAGTGACGTAGTTGGCATCGTCATAGACAATCAACACAATATAATAATGCACAGCGGAAGCAGAATAGAAACATTTCAACTTTAAATAAAGTGCAATAATAAATATCACAGTAGTTGAAATGGATCCACAGGCGGATCAAATAAAAATAGAAATAAATAGTTCAACAGATAATTGTCGTCCGAGCTTGCGAGACTATAGTGGACGCTCTTAGGAAACAACCAGCCTATTTCCGTATAGTACCTGCACTTAATCTTTTGGGAAAAATACGTCAGTTTACACTGGTAAATACAAATCGACTGACTCATTTTGAAAATGATTGAAAATTGATTTAAATGCACAAGGCATAAATATTTTTATTAACTTGGGATAATCATATAATATGAACTTGTGAACGAATTACATGCACTTATATCTCTGGTGGCCCGGGATCTACTGTCCGGGCTAGAGATTTAATTGACACACCACATTAAAGAGTTATACACGACGGGTGTACGCCTACACCCCGTGCTCTGGTCGTGGCCATCTCGTAAGATAATGCCAAGGATATCCGGGACACGGTCAACAACCCCCCAAAGCCTTTAAGTAAGACAAAACTGTTTAAACGAAATCACACAAGCTATTCAAGACTGTACACCCATAGGGCGCAGGACTTGTGCGCCCGATCAAGCGGTATTTTAAATACCGTACCCCAAGCCCGTATAGGGAAAATAAGTCAAAATGTATTTACCTGAGCAAGTATAAGTCACAAACGATAAGTGTTGGTAGCTTTTACCGGGCCTCCTAATCTGGAACAAAGGTTTATAATTAACCTATTAGATTCCTAACGGGTCTTTTATTTTAAGCCTAAGCTTTGACCGGTTAGTTTTAGGAATGATACGGTTTACGCACGATTAAGCGAAAGACCGGATAGAATGTGATTTAGACCCGACAAGTTTGAATACTTGTATAATATGGGTATACTAAATACATTCTGGATTTTGAAATAAAAATGATATCGTTTGACCCGGTTCGGTCAATTTACGCAAACTAGTTACGTAAACCGATCCGAACGCGAAAAGGGCGATACGGGTAGCCAAAAGATTCAAATGCAAGTTCCCTGAGATAATATGCTTAAAATATGATATTATATCAGTAAGTTATGTTCTATATTGCCCGGAATAATTTTAAACCCAATTTATGCCTTAGAAGGGCATTTTGGTCATTTAAAAGATAATAAAAGGGTAAAATTAGAAATCTGAGTTTCGGGTCTGGTTCATACAGTAGATATACTGAATATAATATATTATATCAGTAGGGTATGACCCATATACCAAATATATCATTTAAAACCAAACTATGCACCGTAGGGGTAATTTAGTAATTTCACAAGGGCTAAAAATGCCAAAACTGGAAGTCTGAGTTCATATACTTATACTTACTGTTTTTATATGAAAATATGCTAAACACATCAGTAGGTATAGGTCTTATATGTTTAAAACAAGCATAACGCTTTACTATGCGTTAAAACGCTAAAAATACGATTTAAGGGCGTTTTCGGGTTTTCAAATTAAATCTGAGATTTTTATATTTCCAGAATACTTAAAATAATTTATTCATCATATAAAATCAGTAGAAAAAGGTTTCGGGTCAAAAGGATGTGTAAAACTCATTTTATGGCTTAAACGGTCAAAACCGACATAAGCCGAAATGACTAGGCGATCTAGGATCCGTTCAGCCAAAAATTAATTAAAAATCACCAAAATTCCCAGAATATTATAATACATCAGTTGGTAAAAAGTTTCGTATCAAGACGTGGCCAGAAACGGGTTCTATGCGAAAAGGACCGTTTATGTAAATTTATAATATAGTTTTACGCAAATGGCCATAACTCACAATCTGGACCACCAACTGATCCGAAATTTTCGGTGCAAGTTCATATATTAAAAATAAAGATTTCTATCCTTTCACTTTTCCAAAAATCCCGTTTTAAATCAAAAAGGGCAAAATAGTCAACTTTATGCATAAACCGGAAACATGCATTCGAATAGGCTAAGCATAGACTTAATCAAAGAAAATTCCAGGAAGTTTAACTAAAATAAAAATAGTCAAAAATACTTTTCAATACAGATCTCGAACATGCATGTACGAATCCGAATCGATAGTCTACGAAATAATCGTTTTACAAGACTTTCGGTTCCGATTCGTGGCTATACTATATATCGTCGAGTTGATGATGATTAGAACACATTCTTATATGTATTATAAGTCATTTTTAATGATCAATCAGGTTGCATGTCATCTATATCATTAATCATGTTATTTTTCACAAAATTTGCTTCTGTTGACTTTTTAGAACCATGTTTGACTCGACAATTTGCATGCATATAGTGGGATTCAGATAGTGCCCTTTAGAGGGTTTGTTTCCCACATAAATACCAATCTATAACAAGTTTCAATTCGAGAGATGACTGAAAGAAATCCGTTTAATCAGAAAGTCAAAGGTTATGAACACCCAGTTTGACTTTTATCAATAAACACAACAAGAACGGATTAGAGAACGAATTGAAGGCTTACAATGGTCCTAAAGATGTTTAGTGGACACTAGAAGTCGGCCTTGATGATCAGATTTCCTCCAGAGAGCTTGCTTGAAGTTCTTGAATGTTGAGAGCACTTGTTCTTCAATTGTAAATGACCAAAATGAGATCAAAACTTGATTTAAACCCATAATTTCGAGGCCACTGTAGTTGTAGGCATGCATGGCATGTTATTGGTTAAATTGGAGGCAAGATACAACTGTAAGGCACTTGAATTCGGACTCAAAATGACCCAAATACGATTTTCTGTCGCTGGGCAACCCACGCGGCCCGCTTGGGCTTTCCCAGGCGGGTCGCCTGACCCTGGTTCAGCCAAAATAAGTTTCAAACCTGACAGCTTTGACCCCTGAACTTGTACGCGATGTTTCGGCTACTTTTCTCGACCCGTAAACCCCCAAACTTGGTTTTTAAGAACCTTAGGACTTTTACCAACATGGTAATGCCCTCGGATAACTTTGCGCTCAACCGAAAAGCCCTGAAATTCGACGTTGACGCTTTTAGTCCCTTAAGTACGGTTTTGGCCATAACTTTCTCATACGTTGACGAAACTTCATGAAATTTTTACCACATATTCTAGTGAGTATATTTTAGCTATACAAAGCTTCGGGTCTGCCAAAAGTTCACTCAGAGGTATAAATTAAACATGTTGACACTTTTGGCCCCTATAGTTCACAATACTTCACTTTTGTGCAATTTCCGCGTCGTATGATCCATGAACCATCCGTTTAAGGTTACAAACATTATGTGGGGTTATCATAGAGCCTATTTATCCATTGTTGACACTTTGGACCCTTACGTTCCATAGTTTTCACTGTTTGTCACTTTTAGTCCCTCTAAAGTATGTTTTCACATAACGGAACCTTATGACACGTGTCAAGACATTATTGGACGAAATTTTTCGAGGTGTTACATCCTCACCCCCTTAAAAGAAATCTCGACCCCGAGATTTATTCAAACAAATGGGGATATTTTTCTTTCATCGTGGATTCCACTTCCCACGTGTATTCGGGACCTCTACGGGCATCCCACTTGACCTTAACAATAGGCACGTGCTTCCTTCGAAGCTTCTTTACCTGTCGATCCTCTATCGACAAAGGTTTTTCCACAAACTTTAGACTTTCGTCTATGTGTATGTCTGTATGCGGTATAACCAGTGAATCGTCAGCGAAACACTTCTTCAAGTTACAGATATGGAACACATTATGAATAGCACTAAGCTCTTCAGGCAAGTTTAACTTGTAGGCGACTGCCCCGACACGTTCGATTATCTCGAAAGGTCCTATATATCTCGGGCTTAGCTTGCCTTTCTTTCCAAATCGCATTACACCTTTCCAAGGTGATACTTTAAGCAACACTTTTTCACCCACATCGAAGTGAAAATCTTTGCGCTTAGGATCCGCATAACTTTTCTGCCTATCCCTGGCAGCTTTCAAACGATCACGGATCTGAACGATCTTGTCTGTCGTCTCAAAGACGATATCTGGTCCAGACAACTGGACATCTCCAACTTCTGCCCAACAAATGGGCGATCTACACTTCCTACCGTATAAGGCCTCAAAAGGCGCAGCCTTTATGCTGGAATGGTAGCTATTGTTGTAGGAGAATTCAATCAGTGGTAAGTTCTTATCCCAACTACCACCTAAGTCGATCGCACATGCACGAAGCATGTCTTCCAAAGTCTGAATAGTACGCTCACTCTGACCATCAGTCTGAGGATGATAAGCCGTACTAAAATTCAAACGAGTGCCCAACGACTGTTGGAAACTCTTCCAAAAATGCGACGTATATCTAGTATCTCTATCAGAGATAATAGATATAGGTATACCATGTAGCGCTACTATCTTATCGACGTATAATTGAGCTAACATATCTGAGCTATACGTCTCTTTGATGGGTAGAAAATGAGCTGACTTAGTCAGTCTGTCAACTATGACCCATATGGTATCATTTCCCTTTTTCGTTTTCGGCAACTTGGTGATAAAATCCATTGTCACCATTTCCCACTTCCATTTGGGAATTTCAGGTTGTTGAAGCAACCCTGACGGCTTCTGATGCTCCGCCTTGACTTGTGCACAAGTCAAACATTTGGCCACATACTCGGCCACGGACTTTTTCAAACCAATCCACCAGTAGTTTGATTTTAAATCCTGGTACATCTTATCAGCTCCAGGATGAACGGAGTATTTAGAGCTGTGGGCTTCCTGGAGGATAACATCCCGAAGTCCCCCATATACTGGAACCCATATTCGTCCGTTTAGACGTAACATTCCATCTTTGTCGTGGGATAACTGCTCCTCAGTTACTCCCAACTTTTCTGCAGGATAGTTAGCTTCCAGCACAGCTTCCTTCTGTGCAGCTAACACCCTTTCATTCAAATTATTTCTTATTTCAATGCGCTTGGCATTGATTCTGATCGGTTTAACCCTTTCCTTTCTACTTAAGGCGTCGGCAACCACATTTGCCTTGCCTGGATGGTATCGTATCTCGCAATCATAGTCATTGAGAGTTTCCATCCATCGCCTTTGACGCATATTCAATTCCTTCTGATTGAACAAATGCTGAAGACTCTTGTGATCCGAATAGATTATGCACTTGGTTCCATACAAGTAGTGCCTCCATAGCTTCAAAGCAAATACAACCGCACCCAATTCCAAATCGTGGGTGGTGTAGTTCTTCTCGTGCACCTTGAGCTGTCGAGAAGCGTAGGCAATGACTTTGCCTTTCTGCATGAGTACACAACCCATGCCAGTATGTGATGCATCACAATACACCACAAATTCATCTATACCATCGGGCAATGTCAACACTGGCGCATTGCTCAGCTTCTGCTTCAGAATGTCAAAGGATTCCTGCTGCTTAGGGCCCCAGTCAAACTTAATCTTCTTACGGGTCAACGAAGTTAGGGGCGCAGCAATCCTTGAGAAGTTCTCGATGAATCTCCTATAATATCCTGCCAATCCGAGGAAACTGCGAATCTCGGTAGGAGTCTTCGGCTCCTGCCAATTCATGACTGCTTCGACTTTAGCGGGATCTACTTGGATACCACGCTCGCTTACTACATGTCCAAGGAACTGGACTTCTCGAAGCCAAAATTCACACTTCGAGAATTTGGCATAAAGCTTCTCTTGATACAGGAGTTTGAGAATACAACGAAGGTGTTTCTCATGTTCAGCTTGGCTCTTCGAGTAGATAAGAATGTCATCAATGAAGACGATGACGAACTTATCTAAATAAGGTTTGCAGACGCGATTCATGAGATCCATGAACGCGGCTGGTGCGTTAGTGAGCCCAAACGGCATCACTAGGAACTCGTAATGTCCATAACGAGTCCTAAACGCGGTCTTGTGTACGTCTTCATCCTTGACCTTCAACTGATGATAACCTGACCTCAGGTCAATCTTGGAGAAGTAACTCGCTCCTTGCAATTGGTCGAACAGATCGTCGATCCTGGGTAACGGATACCTATTCTTAATAGTGACCTTATTAAGCTCACGGTAATCGATGCACAGACGCATCGATCCGTCCTTCTTCTTAACGAACAAGATTGGCGCTCCCCAAGGGGATGAGCTAGGTCTGATAAAACCCTTGGCTAAAAGCTCATCCAACTGCGTCCTCAACTCCTTCATCTCCGTTGGTGCCAATCTGTATGGTGCTCTTGCCACAGGTGCTGTGCCTGGTATGATATCTATCCGAAACTCTACTTGCCTATCCGGTGGCAAACCAGGTAGCTCTTCAGGGAAAACTTCAGGATATTCCGAAATAACAGGAATATCTTCAATCTTCGGCTTCGGCTCATCAATGGTAACTTGTGCCATATAAATGACACATCCCTTCTGCATGCATCTGGATGCTTTGAGCATGGACACTTGCTCAGGCAATCCATGCTGAGTATCTCCTTGAATAGTAAGCGACTCACCAGACGGAGTCTTAACTATTACTTGCTTTCTATTGCACAGAATCTGGGCTTGGTTACTCGACAACCAATCCATGCCTATCACTATGTCGAATCCAGCTAACTTAAAGGGAAGCAAGGATAGCGGGAAGGAATGATTCCTAATGGATATAACACATCCATCTAGAACAGTTGAGGCGGTTTCTATGGTTCCATCGGCTAATTCCACCTCATATTTCACACTTAAGGTTTTAACAGGAAGGTTCAACAGTTTACAAAACTTATTATCTACAAACGACTTATCAGCCCCCGAATCAAACAAAACTCTAGCAAAAATATCGTTTACAAGAAACGTACCGGTAATGACGTTATCGTCAAGGACTGCTTCCTTTGCGTCCATTTTGAAGACTCTCGCATTAGTCTTCTTCCCTTCCTCGGCCTTCTTTGCAAACTTTGGGCAGTTGGGCCGAATATGCCCTTTCTCGTTGCAACCGAAACAAGTTGCATCTTTCATTTTCTTGCAATCCACAGCTTTATGATCTGTGGACTTGCAGATTCCACAACGTTTCTCTAAAGACTGGGATTTCGTTTCCAACCGACACCTCCCAAAGTGGTGCCTCCTGCAGATCTTGCATCTGGGTTTCTCACCCGACTGATGATCATTTTTCCTAGACCCCGACCCTTTCCTGTGGTCGTTGTTCCCTCTATGTCGCTTTTCGGATCTTCGTGAGGTGTCATCCTCACGTTTTCGTTTGTTCTCCTCAGAGCTCTTCATGGCTCTCAATCTAACCACGTCTTGAGTGAGGGAGAGGGATAGATCCGCTACGGATCGAAATGTTGTAGGTCTTGAAGCTTTAACACTCGCCTTTATTTCCGGTGCCAGACCCCCGATAAATCGAGCAATCCTACGCGGCTCCGGGGTCACCAAGTAAGGCACTAAACGAGACAGCGTGTTGAACGTAGTAAGATACGCTTGACAATCGAGGTTCTTCATAACCAAGGATACAAAATCCGATTCGATTCGCTCGACCTCGTGCTGTGGACAGAAGTTCTCTTTAATCAGGGCCACAAACTGTTCCCATGACAAACCGTACAGTGTGGCCTTACCGGCAGCTTGTAGGAGTGACTTCCACCATGCTAACGCATCTCCTTTGAATGACTGGGACACGTACTTCACGACGTCCCTATCAGCACACCCGCTGATATCAACTACAGTGTCCATCTCGTCAATCCACGTCATGCAGTCGACGGCTCCTTTTTCCCCAGTGAAATCTCTGGGCTTGCAAGATACAAAGTATTTGTACGTACAGGACCTGCTGTACGTGTCACGTTTCAGTTCAATCTCCTGCTTTGGGACGCTGCTGTGGTTGGAGGAATGATTATCATCCTCAGCTTTCTTCGGCTCACTCTTTTTAGACGGCGGCTTACTATGAGCCCCAGAATGAGTCTTAGCCTTGACATGCGTCACTGAGCGGGTTCTACTCTGAGTACCACTAGATTCTTTGAACTGCCTATCCATAGCCTTGGCGACAGCATTATCTATCAGTGCTTGCAATTCTGCACCGGTAACGTGAATCTTTGCATTATCTGAGCGTTCCCCAGAATGACTGTTGGTTTCTTCCGATTTGGCCATTGTAGCTTTAAGCTACAATAAAGGACAAGGTCTTATTTAGAACCTAACAGTATTATCGTCCTAGACGATTTATTAACCATGGTATCAAAAACCTTAGCAGTTAATTTAATAAATTTCATTCAGGCTCTTAATAGCAATCAAGGAATGAAAAAAAAAATATATATATTGGCACCATAGGCCTAGTCACAAGGACAATCACTAAATTATAAATTTAGATTTTTATAGGATTATAAATTGTATAATTAAACAAATAATCCTTTACTAGACAGAGAGTCATAAACCACAACTGTCATTATATAACATAGTTATAACCCGTAGGTATCAAGCCATTAACAGACTTGTGTACAGATAAAATCTGTAGATATTTCTTTTCTAGGCAGGGAGTTATAAACCACAACTGCCATTATATGACATAGTCATAACCCGTAGGTATCAAGTCATTAATAGACTTGTATACAGATAAAATCTGTAGATAATTCTTTACTAGGCAGGGAGTCATAGACCACAACTGCCACTATATGACATAGTCATAACCCGTAGGTATCAAGTCATTAATAGACTTGTATACAGATAAAATCTGTAGATAATTTATTAAAAGGTGGGTCGTGTGATTCTACAGATCACGCTTAGCCCAGAATGTTAACATGTTCTCAGATGTTAACAGGGAGTTGAATCTTTTCAACCAGGTTTTACCATCAGGGCCAGGCCTGTTAATAAGGCATTCAAGCTAGGTTATACCTTACTAAGATTCTTATAAAATGGCAAATCAAATAAAAATTGATACTTCCCATTATTTAAATGTTAAATTCATGCACATAATTAAATAAGAAATTTAAATCAACCATTTCAAATTTTAATAAAGTACGAGTACATCTATGCCCTAAACGGGACTTTGAAATAACATAACTAGCATGAATAACATGCCCGCGCAGGGGCTAAACAAGTACAACAATAACAAAATAAAATAAAACAAACCCACGCAGGGGTTAACAGGATAACATACCCACACAGGGGTAGAGAGGGATAGATATACCCACGCAGGGGTAGAGTACTGGAATAAATGTCCACGCAGGGACATGAGTACATGAAATGATAATCGAAGGATTCAACGATCCTTCTTGCTCTTACCCTTGAGCAAATCGAATACCTTCTTAAACATGCCGCTGGTGCGTCGGCGATCCTCTCGCATATTGTGCTGAAACTCGCGTCGCATGCTATCAATCCCCTGCAGGATCTCCTGAACCTGCGGCGGCGACATCATAGGCGCCGGCGGAGGTGGTTGGTACTGCTGCGGCTGCGGCGGCTGGTATTGCTGCGGCTGCGGTGGCTGCTGGTAACCTGGAGGGTAACCAAAAGTAGACGGCCCAGCAGCCCAAGGGTCTCCGAGCGGACCACTAGGTGGGAGTGAGCTATAATTGGATGCAATCCAATACGGGTCTCCCGTGTAGTCGTAGCCCTGGGGGTAGATCTGGGCAAATGGGTCGAATGGCGCTGCGCTGGCGAAGGCTGGAATCGGCTCCCCGAAAGTCTGCGGCGGCAGAGGCGGAATTGGCGCTGAAGTGACCCCTGATACGGGATGTGGAGACTCTCCCGTCTCAGATTCCTCGGGAAGAGGCGTGTAGCGGCTGCTGCTCACATGGGGAGGGGTGCCTATGCGAATCCCTCCGCGCGTTGACATACGCGCATTCCTCCTAGGCCTCTGGGGCGGAGGAGGTAAGATTGGTGGCGGCGGTGGCGACGGAGTGATCACGTCGCGCCATAGGGCCTCAGATAGGTCCTGCGGTAATGGCGGCTGCTGCTGAAGCTGCTGCGAGTGGTGCTGCGAGTGCACCGGCGAACCATGGAGCGATTGGAGCATCGGAGTACCATGGAGTGATTGAAGCATCGGAGAGTTGTGGCTAGGAGTGTGGTACCAATCATGCTGCCGAAACCTCTCCTCGTAACTATCCACACCATTAAATGGTGATCCTGTGTATGGTGACCCATCCGATATCTCAATCGGATGGTTAGGCGTACCTGATGGTGGTAGCGACGGGTCCGTATCCTCGTCTACGTCCATCTCGTGCTCTCCCGGAAAATGGTCCTCCGGCCCGAGTGGGTTGTGGCCCACTGGCTCCTCCACATAAGCATTAGGGTTATATAAACCCTGGTAGACTGGCGCTGGATACTGGTGCGGTGACTGATGCAAAGGTATGTAGGATCCATGCGAACCATGGGGCCCATTCTCCGAGTGGGGCCCAAACGAGTGGGGTAAAGACGGTGAAGTGCTGGCGGACACCGAGTGTCTAGCAGGCTCGGCGAAAGACCTCCAAAGGTCGTTGGCGGCTGTGTTGTGCGTGGCGGATGGTGCTCGCCTATGTGAGGGCCCTGCCTCATGGTCGTGGGTAGTAGCAAATCCTCCTCGACCTCTCATCCTTGGCGGCATAGTGATCCTGTCAAAAATCAAACAAGTTGCACAACAAAATATATAAGACAATGCAATGATAACTAAAAATAAATTAAACGAAAAGTTGAACATTCCTAAGTTCTTTGTCTAGACTCGAACATCGAGGATTGTGCAATTGTGTAACTGAGATTAAACACATTAGGATAGTGTTTAATTCACTCAGCGTTGGCTCTGATACCAACCTGTCACACCCCCATTTCCACGTGTCACCGGTGGGCCCGGTGTGGGGTACAGTGACGTAGTTGGCATCGTCATAGACAATCAACACAATATAATAATGCACAGCGGAAGCAGAATAGAAACATTTCAACTTTAAATAAAGTGCAATAATAAATATCACAGTAGTTGAAATGGATCCACAGGCGGATCAAATAAAAATAGAAATAAATAGTTCAACAGATAATTGTCGTCCGAGCTTGCGAGACTATAGTGGACGCTCTTAGGAAACAACCAGCCTATTTCCGTATAGTACCTGCACTTAATCTTTTGGGAAAAATACGTCAGTTTACACTGGTAAATACAAATCGACTGACTCATTTTGAAAATGATTGAAAATTGATTTAAATGCACAAGGCATAAATATTTTTATTAACTTGGGATAATCATATAATATGAACTTGTGAACGAATTACATGCACTTATATCTCTGGTAGCCCGGACAGTAGATCCCGGGCCATCATTGTGCAATTTATATCCCATTTAGGGCTGTATTAATATGAAATCTCCAAGACGGCTAGTACCATCATTGGATGAATCGAAACCCTGATTAAGTAAGTTTTGAAATAGAGGATTCTTATAGCCTAACTCAATATTCTGAGGATTCGATGTAGTTAATTAAGAAAGACGGTTCATTTTGCTTATGCATTGATTACCGCAACCCTAATTAGGCAACAATTAAGAATTTCCATCAGCCGCCCAGGATCGTCGATTTATTCGAATGACTTAAAGGATTAGCTATCCCTTAAGGTTAGCTTTAAGCAGTGATTGGAATAACCATCTCACCTTAAGATTAGCTTTTCTATAATAGTTGTTATATAAGTATCAAGGCTGCTCCTTGGGAGACCTTGTATAGATAAGATGTTAAACATCTATTGTTAGACAGAAAATTGGTAAGTCCAATTATCAGGATCTGAAAGTTGCCTTGGAAACAACGAATAAGATCGTGCGAATCCATAATCATTTATAAGTTGCCAATATTCGGCAGAGAATCAAGGATTCATGGAAATAGCAAACCTCCTAAGTTCTTGTTAAGAAATAAAGTTCAACAAAAGATATCACCCTGGAAAGGTGTGCCAATCTATTAATTGTTAGGCTAGTTAAGCTCTGAATATATGAAATCATTCGAAGGAATCGAATGTAGCAAGATCGAATAGCTTATAAGCTAAAACATATTTAAGGAGCTTGGCGGATCTCGCAATACGTTACACATTAGGGATTTAAGGATGTGTTTCACCAATAAGTCAAGAAGCATTAACTCATATGATAGGCAGATCTATGATATGATGAGAAACCTGTATCGACTAAGGACCGGCAGGTTAAGAATGCTCGAAAGGGATACATATACCTAATATAGAGGTCAACTTGGGAGCTTGGAAGGACTCCCGGCATGCTATGAAAGTTAAGTCCGTTATGCGACAAAAGAAACTTCCAGCATTTTAGCAAATCTCGAGGTCGAGATTTCTTTTAAGGGGGTGAGGATGTAACACCTCGTAAAATCACGTCCAATGATGTATTGACACGTGTAATAAACCCTAATAAAGTCAAACAGTGAAATTTAGGGACTAATTTTTTCGAAAAATCGAAAACTTTGATTTTGAAAGGACTGGAAGTATTAGCATACCTAAAATAAGTTTCTAAATAACCTCTCACGATGGTGATATTCACAAATGTGCCATTTGATGATAAAGTGTAGCCGTTTGCGTAATTAATTGAAAGTTTGCGCAATGAAGGGTTAAAAGCGTCAACATGTTAATTCTTACCTCTGAGTGACCTTTTAACCAACCGGGAGCTTCATGATATTTAATTATACTCTCGGAAATTCCAAGTAATGGTCAACTAAGGTTTTTATGCCTATAAGTAAAGTTACGCGCAACTTTGCAAGTTAGAGGGACTATAAGCGTCAATATGTTTAATTATACCTCTGAATGGCCTTTTAGCGAACCCGAAGCATCGTGATGTTTAATAATACTATCAAGGATGTCTAATATGGATTAGATGAGGCTTCAATGCAATTAGACGATGAGATGCGCAAGTTTGCGCAATAGAGGGGCCTAAAGCGTCAACTTTTGAATCTACGCCATTCGGTGACCATTTAAGTGAACGAGAGCATAGTAATATTTAAGTATATGCTTGGGAATGCCTATTATGGGCCATGGAAGGCTTGGATGTCATTAAATGGCATTCCACGCTACTTTGCGCAATTAAGGGACTGTTTGCGTCAAACTGCAAAATTCTATCGATTCGTATTGTATCGGACCTTCCGGAATATGACCATGAGTTAAACATACCCCATTTATCCTTTATATAGCTTAGATATGGGCTTAGAGGTGTTCGGTGCGCAAAAATAAACTTTTATGTCATGCAGGGACTAAAAGTGTCAAAAAGTGCACAAGTTTGCATTTTCGCGCATATCTCACATTCTGAATATCCCCGGACATCCAAAAATTTATGTAAGCACTAAAATATTTTATTTTAGTGTTTGGCTTGATAAAATTCCATTCGTCGCGTAATTTGGATCGTTTTTAGCGTCCGTCCGTGTTCCGTCGTAATTAGTCGAACAACGGGACCGTACGACCAAACGAACCGGCATCCGAGATGTTTTTGAACATATTTTAAGTTCCCTATACTTTAACTTCATTTTAGAGCTTTGAAATGAGGTTAACGGGGCTTAAACGTGTCAAAAAATGCATCGAAAACCAAGTTTGGGGGTGCAGGGGCCTGTTTTGCCATTTTTGAAAGTTGCTGGCCTGCAAGGCCCTTACGGTCCGTATGGACCTTTGCTTACGGTCCGTAAGGCATCCCCAGACCAGCAAAATCTATTTCCAGCTATTTCCAGCTCATTCCAGCTCTTGCAAATGGTTTTTGATCAATCTATGGGCCAATTTTGATGGTTTTCAAGTGCCCCTTGTATTTGTAAACCATGTGCCCACATGGATGGTTGAGATTGAAGCTCGGTTTTCGATAAACGATCCTAACTGTTCTCAAAAACCTATAAATACCCCCCATTGTTTTGGGTTTCACTTGCACCTTCCCTCCATTCTGAATTCTCTGCATTCTTTGAGGGTCTTGAGCTTCTTGAGAACCTCTTTCAAGTCCTTTGGACTTTTGTAAGTGATTCCTTTCATGCTTAGTTATTTGTTTAACGTTTAAACCGAAAAGTCAAGCGTTATCGATAAACACTTTGACTTTTAATCGGTTGATCCATGGTTCGCGTTGAACATGGCTACGTGATCGTAATTAGGTAGGTGTTTAACCCTCTAAAGGGCATCTCCTAATTACCACGTTTACTTAGTTTAATTGTCGGGTCAAATTAAAGTCAATCGGGTTTGTTTTAAATAAAATTCATAACTAATGATATAAAATCTTTAAAATCGGTTTTGTCACTTTAACAACTTGGTAAATATTAGTTGAACATGTCTAAGCATGTTCAATCCGACAATTCTAAGTATAGGCCGGTTCGGAGCCGAAAGTCGCGAAAGTTGACTTTTGCTTTGACTTTCAGTTCTGACCCGAATTAGACTTATTTAGATATGCCTTAGGATTCCTTTAGGATCATGTTATAGGTTAGTATAACCCTCTGAGGTTATACAACCTGAATCCTTTGTTATCCTATTCATTTGCAAGTATCCGTTATATGCCGAATTGTTGACCGTTATGCCCTTTTGACCTTAAAACAATATTTATGAAAATGTGAGAGGATAGAAACCTTCACTACTGAATTATAAACTTGTCCATATAATTTGACATCGGTTTGAGGTCTAGATTAGGAGTTATGCTCAATAGCGTAATTAGAAGCTTCTTTAGTAATTAAATAGCGTAAATTGCATATAGCCTATCTAAACCCAAATTTTTATACAAAACTTTGTACCTACTGTATTAAAATAATATCTTGGGTTTTTTAGAAATTTTTATTTAATTTTAGGCTGAGCATAACTTAGTGTTCTAAGCTTAATTCGGCTAATGCCGGTTTTGCCCTTTTGGGTTATAAAATGAGTTTTATAAATCCGATTGACCCCAAACCTTTTTCTACTGATCTAATATGTTAAATAAATTATTTTGAGCCTTCTGGAATTTTCAAAATATCAGCTTTCTATATAAAACCCGGAAATGGCTCCAAATCGCCTTTTTAAGCGTTTTTAACGCATAAGTATGTGCTAGAACCTATTTAAGCATATGAGGTTGAAACCTACTGATGTATTCAGTAAAATTTTATATTTTAAACAGTAGGAGAATATCTTAAGATCAGAATTCCAGTATTGACCTTTAAAGCATATGTGAAATTACCAAAACGCCCCTACGGAGTCTATGAGGATTAAGATTGATAAATTTCACATAAGGACTTATACCCTACTGTTATAACTTAGTAAATTAAGTATATTTACTGATTTAATCAGACCTGTAACTCAGGTGATTATTTAAACCCTTTTACACCCTTTAAAATGACCAAAATGCCCTTATGAGGCATAAATTGGGTTTAAAACCATTTGGGGCATAATGGAAGGTATCATTCTGATATCACAACATGTTTAAGGCATATTAACTTAGGAAACTTGTATATGACTCTTATGGTTACTCGTTACGCACTTTATGCGTTCGGATCGGCATAGGTAACTAGTTTACCCATTATAGCCGAAACGGGTCAAACCATATCATTTCGGTCTCAAAATCCAGAATGTGATTAAGTTACCCATATTAAACAAGTATGCAAGCTTGTTGGGTCAAAACCACATTCTAAGACGGTCTTCTCCTTATCGTGCGTTTAAACCGTAATCTTCATTTAAGAACTAACCGGTCTAGGCTTAGGCCAAATTAAAGGACCCGTTAGGATTCTAATAGGTTATTAAAAACCTTCGTTCCAGATTTAGGAGCCCAGTAAAAGCTATCTGTACTTTCTTGGTGGTATACGGCTGGGATAAATTGTATAAATTTGCTCAGGTAAATACTTTTAACTTATTTTCCCTTATACGGGCTTGGGGGTACGGTATATAAAATACCGCTTGGTCGGGCAATTGACCCCAACTCATTAGTAGTTGGGTACTATCAATGTGACCTGTTTTTAAAATTGGTTTTGTTTGTTTTTACACCTTTGGGAGTTTAATGACCATGTCCCGGATATCCTTGGCATCATTTTTGGCCACGACCTTGACACCCGGGTGTAGGCGTACACCCGGTATTATGTCCATATTATTAAGGTATAAACGTTGGCTTCCCGCCGCGGACTTATACTGAGTGGTGTGTCAATTAACCTTAAACCCGAAACGACTCGGGCGACTGAACGCATAACGAACATGTAATTCTTTTACAAGTTTAACTTTGATTAATTATTCCCAAGTTATAAAATGTTTTGTGCCTTGTGCATTCAAATCAATTTTTAAAATGTTTTCAAAATGAGTCAGTTAAATTGTATCTACCAGTGAAAACTGACGTATTTTCCCAAAAAGACTAAGTGCAGGTACTACGCGTAATAGGCTGGTTACTCCTAGCATCAAATAGAAGTCTCGCAAGCTTAGATGCCTGAAGTCTGTTGAACAATGTTTCATTTATCTTTGATCCGCCTGTGGATCCTTTACTTTCCGTTTGTTATACTTTGATACTACTTTATATCGGATTGTAATATAATCATCTTTTGCTTCCGCTGTGCATTTTAAATTGTGTTGTTTGACTATGATGATATCAACTACGTCACGATACTCCCCACCGGGCCCACCGGTGACACGTGGTAAAATCGTGGTGTGACACAAGCCGATCGAGCAGCCCACTCGATCGGAGCCCCTGGCCGATCGGCTGCCACTTTCCCCTTTTGGAAACCTATAAATAGGGCTATCCTTGTCTTCATTTCCACTTTTGGAAAGTTCTGACCGGCCAGCTCCTATTCTTCACCTTTTCTCAGATTTCTCTCATTCCCGGTAAGTTTTCACTCTAACTCTTGTACGTTTTTGATCATTACTTAATTCTACACATTTCTATCTTTCAAAACTTGGATTCTAACTGTGAAATCACCAAGATCTAAGTGTTCTTGAGTGATGCCATCATGGTGTTCTTGAAGAACATCAAACTTTGGCCTCATTCAACCATGAATAGCTTAGATCTAACCGATTTCCACATAAACAAGTTAAGATCTATCAAAGATCTAAACATTCACATGTTGTGAAGGATTGAAAGAAAGAATCCCAATTTTCTTTCAACTCTTTTACACTCAGTGCCTTCAAACCGGTAGAAACGGAGCCTGAGCCGACCCACCGATCATTCCAATGGTTGGATGGTTCAAGATTCGGGTTCTATCTACGAGGTTCACCGACAATGGGTTAAATTCTAAGCCGACGTTCCGAACCGCTCAACGGGCGGATTTGGGTGATTCCTGTCCGAGCCAGAGAGACAAGTAAGAACGAAGGTATCATACTTCAACTCATTACCAAACTACCTCGATATAATGACAAGTAACCAAACAGCCAAGTGTTAGACGAAAGGCCGACCAGGTCAGAGATGCTGGCCGAACGACCAGGCTGTTCGAACAGCCCAGCCGATCGGACATACCAGCCGATCGACCGGGCCAGCCGGTCGGCTAGCACATGGTCCCAAACTTTAAAAATTTCTTAAAGCATAGTATCGAGGAAGGGGTGTTCGATCGAACTGCGATTGGTGAACATTACTCTTCGGATCATGAGATACTACTCTTGAACACTTAATCGTTTTCATAACTCGTTCGTAGTAGGGAATGCCAGCCGATCGAACAGACTGTTCGATCGAGTGACATTCAGTTGAGGACTAATTCTGAAGTCCCTAGCCGATCGAGTGAGCTAGCCGATCGAACGAACAGCTCGATCGATCGACTTGAAAGGTAGGAACACTTCAGTGTTCTCAAATGCTGCAACGAAAACTTCAAAAGTTCAAATCCTCAAACACAAACATACCAGAGGAAGAAACAATCCACTCGAATGGCCCAGCCGATCGAGCCTACCGACCGATCGAACAGGACTGTCCAACCGGACACACCAGCCGACCGAACAGCCCGTTCGATCGAACCTGCCGTTCGATCGACCAGCCTATTCGATCCATTCACACTTGTTTACTTTTCTGCGTTACTTATCGTTATGCTGACAAACTATTCAGGCTAATCTTACTCTCAGCGCTCCCTTCAATCCTGTAACACCTCGAAATTTTGTGTCCAATACTGTGTTGACACGTGTTATGAGTTTACACATGGCATTAACTATTAAATAAAAGACTAAAGTTGACAAACCTTGAAAGTATGTAAATTCGAGGGTTATAAATGTCAACGAAGGGTAAATATACTGTATAGTAACCCTAAATGATGCTGGTACCTTCAAACGAATAAATCATTGATCGTACGGAGCGAAACGCGGGAGAAAGTGAGAGATTACAAGCTACATGTAACACCTCGAAAAATTTCGTCCAATAATGTCTTGACACGTGTCATAAGGTTCCGTTATGTGAAAACATACTTTAGAGGGAGTAAAAGTGACAAACAGTGAAAACTATGGAACGTAAGGGTCCAAAGTGTCAACAATGGATAAATAGGCTCTATGATAACCCTACATAATGTTTATAACCTTAAACGGATGGTTCATGGATCATACGACGCGGAAATTGCACAAAAGTGAAGTATTGTAAACTATAGGGGCCAAAAGTGTCAACATGTTTAATTTATACCTCTGAGTGAACTTTTGGCAGACCCGAAGCTTTGTATAGCTAAAATATACTCACTAGAATATGTGGTAAAAATTTCATGAAGTTTCGTCAACGTATGAGAAAGTTATGGCCAAAACCGTACTTAAGGGACTAAAAGCGTCAACGTCGAATTTCAGGGCTTTTCGGTTGAGCGCAAAGTTATCCGAGGGCATTACCATGTTGGTAAAAGTCCTAAGGTTCTTAGAAACCAAGTTTGGGGGTTTACGGGTCGAGAAAAGTAGCCGAAACATCGCGTACAAGTTCAGGGGTCAAAGCTGTCAAGTTTGAAACTTGTTTTGGCTGAACCAGGGTCAGGCGACCCGCCTGGGAAGGCCCAAGCGGGCCGCGTGGGTTGCCCAGCGACCAGAAATTCGTTTTGGGTTGGTTTGGGTCCGATTTTGGGTTGGATACAGCTGGTTCTTGCCTCATTTTGCACCAATTAGAAGCCATGCATGGCTAGGCAACAGTAACCCACGAATTTCACTCTTTAAATCAGATTGAAAGGCCATTTCTTGATCATTTTTCATAGTAACCAAGTGCTCTCAACATTCAAGAACTTCAAGGCAGACTTCTGGAGCTAAGCTGATCATCAAGACCGACTTCTAGTGTCCACTAAACATCTTTAGGACCTTTGTAAGCTTTCAATTCGTTCTTTAATCCGTTCTTGTTGTGTTTATTGATAAAAGTCAAACTGGGTGTTCATAACCTTTGACTTTCTGATTAAACGGATTCCTATCAGTCATTTCTCGAATTGAAACTTGTTATAGATTGGTATTTATGTGGGAAACAAACCCTCTAAAGGGTACTACCTGATTCCCACTACATGCATGATGAATGTCGAGTCAAACCTATTTCTAAAAAGTCAACAGAAGCGATTTTTGTGAAAAATGACATGATTAATGATATAGATGACATGCAACCTGATTGATCATTAAGAATAACTTGTAATACATATAAGAATGTGTTTTAATCATCATCAACTCGACAATCTATAGTATAGCCACGAATCGGAACCGAAAGTCTTGTAAAACGATTATTTCGTAGACTATCGATTCGGATTCGTACATGCATGTTCGAGATCTGTATTGGAAAGTATTTTTGACTATTTTTATTTTAGTTAAACTTTCTGGAATTTTCTTTGATTGAGTCTATGCTTAGCCTATTCAAATGCATGTTTCCGGTTTATGCATAAAGTTGACTATTTTGCCCTTTTTGATTTAAAACGGGATTTTTGGAAAAGTAAAAGAGTAGAGATCTTTATTTTTATTATATAAACTTGCACCGAAAATTTCGGATCAGTTGGTGGTCCAGATTGTGAGTTATGGCCATTAGCGTAAAACTATATTATAAATTTACATAAACGGTCCTTTTCGCGTAGAACCCGTTTCTGGCCACGTTTTGATACGAGACTTTTTACCAACAGATGTAATATAATATTCTGGGAATTTTGATGATTTTTAAGTAATTTTTGGCTGAACGGATCCTAGATCACCTAGTCATTTCGGCTTATGTCGGTTTTGACCGTTTTAGCCATAAAATGAGTTTTACACATCCTTTTGACCCGAAACCTTTTTCTACTGATTTTATATGATGAATAAATTATTTTAAGTATTCTGGAAATATAAAAATCTCAGATTTAATTTGAAAACCTGAAAACGCCCTTAAATCGCATATTTAGCGTTTTAAGCGCATAGTAAGCATTATACTTGTTTTAAACATATAAGACCTATACCTACTGATGTGTTTAGCTTATTTTCATATAAAAACAGTAAGTATAAGTATATGAACTCAGATTTCCAGTTTTGGCACTTTTAGCCCTTGTGAAATTACTAAAATACCCCTACGGTGCATAGTTTGGTTTTAAATGATAAATTTGATATATGGGTCATACCCTACTGATATAATATGTTATATTAAGTATATTTACTGTATGAACCAGACCCGAAACTCAGATTTCTAATTTTACCCTTTTATTGTCTTTTAAATGACCAAAATGCCCTTCTAAGGCATAAATTGGGTTTAAAATTATTCCGGGCAATATAGAACATAACTTACTGATATAATGTCATATTTTAAGCATATTATCTCAGGGAACTTGCATTTGAATCATTGGTCTACCCGTAACGCCGTTTTCGCGTTCGGTTCGGTTTACGTAACTAGTTTGCGTAAATTGACCGAAACGGGTCAAACGATATCATTTTTATTTCAAAATCCAGAATGTATTTAGTATACCCATATTATGCAAGTATTCAAACTTGTCGGGTCTAAATCACATTCTATCCGGTCTTTCGCTTAATCGTGCGTAAACCGTATCATTCCTAAAACTAACCGGTCAAAGCTTAAGCTTAAATAAAAGGCCGTTAGGAATCTAATAGGTTAATTATAAACCTTTGTTCCAGATTAGGAAGCCCAGTAAAAGCTACCGCTCTTATCATTTGTGTTACATACTTACTCAGGTAAATACATTTTGACTTATTTTCCCTATACGGGCTTGGGGTACGGTATTTAAAATACCGCTTGATCGGGCGCACAAGTCCTGCGCCTTATGGGTGTACAGTCTTGAATAGCTTGTGCGACTTCGTTTAAACAGTCTTGTCTTACTTAAAGGCTTTGGGGGGTTATTGACCGTGTCCCGGATATCCTTGGCATTATTTTACGAGATGGCCACGACCAGAGCACGGGGTGTAGGCGTACACTCGTCGTGTATAACTCTTTAATGTGGTGTGTCAATTAAATCTCTAGCCCGGACAGTAGATCCCGGGCCACCAGAGATATAAGTGCATGTAATTCGTTCACAAGTTTATATTATATAAATATCCCAAGTTAATAAAAATATTTATGCCTTGTGCATTTAAATCAATTTTCAATCATTTTCAAAATGAGTCAGTCGATTTGTATTTACCAGTGTAAACTGACGTATTTTTCCCAAAAGATTAAGTGCAGGTACTATACGGAAATAGGCTGGTTGTTTCCTAAGAGCGTCCACTATAGTCTCGCAAGCTCGGACGACAATTATCTGTTGAACTATTTATTTCTATTTTCATTTGATCCGCCTGTGGATCCATTTCAACTATTGTGATATTTATTATTACACTTTATTTAAAAGTTGAAATGTTTCTATTCTGCTTCCGCTGTGCATTATTATATTGTGTGGATTGTCTATGACGATGCCAACTACGTCACTGTACCCCACACCGGGCCCACCGGTGACACGTGGAAATGGGGGTGTGACAGGTTGGTATCAGAGCCAACGCTGAGTGAATTAAACACTAGTCCTTCGTGTTTAATCTCAGTTACACAATTGCACAATCCTCGATTTTCGAGTCTAGACAAAGAACTTAGGAAATGTTCAACATTTCGTTTATTTTATTTTATTTCTAATTATTATCATTGTCTTATGTATTCTGTTGTGCAACTTGTTTGAATTTTGACAGGATCATTATGCCGCCACGGATGAGAGGTCGAGGAGGATTCGCTACATCTCACGACCATGAGGCAGGACCCTCACACAGACGAGCTCCGTCAGCTACGCACCACACTGCAGCCAATGATCTTTGGGGATCATTCGCCGAGCTGGCTAGACACTCGGTGTCTATGAGCACTTCACCATCACTACCCCAATCATTTGGGCCCCACTCGGAGAATGGGCCCCCTGGTTCCCATGGATCTTACATACCGCTCCATCAGTCGCCTCACCAATACCCAGCACCAGTTTACCAGGGTCTGTATAACCCTGATGCTTTTGTGGATGAGCCAGTGGGTCATAACCCACTAGGACCGGAGGACCACTTCCCTGGTGATCACGAGATGGAAGTTGATGAAGACACGGACCCTTCTCTGCCACCGTCAGGTACGCCCAACCATCCCATCGAGATATCGGATGGGTCACCATTTAGGGGATCACCCTACAATGGTGTTGATAGCTTTCAGGAGAGGTTTCGGCAACATGATTGGTATTACACCCCCAGCCGCCACAACTCTCCGATGCTCCAGTCTCACCATGGATCGCTGGTGCACTCGCAGCACCACTCTCAGCAGCAGCAGCTTCAGCAGTAGCCGCCTCTGCAGCAGGACCTATCTGAGGCCCTCTGGCGCGACGTGATCACTCCGTCGCCACCACCGCCACCAGTCTTACCTCCTCCGCCTCAGAGGCCTAGGAGGAACGCGCGCATGTCTACGCGCGAAGGGATTCGCATAGGCACCCCTCCACACGTTGGTAGCAGCCGCTACACGCCTCTTCACGAGGAATCCGAGACGGGAGAGTCTCCGCATCCCGTATCGGAGGTCACTTCAGTACCGATCCCGCCTCTGCCGCCGCAGAATTATGGAGAGCCGATTCCAGCTTATGCCAGCGCAGCTCAGTTTAACCCGTTCGAGCAAGTTTTCCCTCAGGGTTACGATTACACAGGAGACCCTTATTGGCAAGCTGTGAACTACAGCTCGCTTCCACCTAGCGGTCCACTTGGAGACACTTGGGCTGCTGGGCAATCTACTTTTGGTTACCCTCCGGGTTACCAGCAGCCACCGCAGCCGCAGCAGTACCAGCCACCGCAGCCGCAACAGTACCAGCCACCGCCACCAGCGCCTATGATGTCGCCGCCGCAGGTTCAAGAAATCCTGCATGGGATTAACAGCATGCGACGTGAGTTGCAACACGAGATGCGAGCTGATCGCCGACGCAACAGTGGTATGTTCAAGAAGGTGTTTGACTTACTCAAGGGTAAGAGTAAGAAGGATCATTGAATCCTTTGATTGTTATCTCATTACTCATGTCCCTGCGTGGACATCTATTCCTGTACTCTACCCCTGCGTGGGTATATTTCCCTTATTCTACCCCTGCGAGGGTATGTCGTCCTGTTAACCCCTGCGTGGGTTTGTTTTATTTCATTTGTCGTTGATTGTTAGTTGTTTAGCCCCTGCGCGAGCATGTTATTCGTGATGTTTGAATTAATGTCCCGTTTAGGGCAAAGATGTACTAGTACTTTATTTGGGATTTGAAATGGTTAATTGGATTTTCTCATTTTTATTTATATGCATGAATATAATATTTAAATAATGGAAAATATCAATTTTTATTTGATTTGCCATTCATAAGAATCTTAGTAAGGTATAACCTAGCTTGAATGTCTTATTAACAGGCCTGGCCCTGATGGTAAAACCTGGTTGAAAAGATTCCACTCCCTGTTGACATCTGAAAACATGTTAACATTCCTGGCTAAGCGTGATCGGTAGAATCACACAAGCCACCCTTTTTAATAAATTATCTACAGATTATACCTGTATACAAGTCTATTAATGACTTGATACCTTCGGGTTATGACTATGTCATATAGTGGCAGTTGTGGTTTATAACTCCCTGCCAAGACAAGAAATATCTACAGATTATATCTGTACACAAGTCTGTTTATGACTTGATACCTACGGGTTATAACTATGTTATATAGTGGCAGTTGTAGTTTATGACTCCCTGCCTAGTAAAGGGTTATTTGTTTAATTATACAATTTATAATCCTATAAAAATCTAAATTTATAATTTAGTGATTGTCCTTGTGACTAGGCCTATGGTGCCAATATATATATTTTCATTCCTTGATTGCTAATAAGAGCCTGAATGAATTTATTAAATTAACTGCTAAGGTTTTTGATACCATGGTTAATAAATCGTCTAGAACGATAATACTGTTAGGTTCTAAATAAGACCTTGTCCTTTATTGTAGCTTAAAGCTACGATGGCCAAATCGGAAGAAACCAACAGTCATTCTGGGGAACACTCAGATAATGCAAAGATTCACGTTACCGGTGCAGAATTGCAAGCACTGATAGATAATGCTGTCGCCAAGGCTATGGATCGGCAGTTCAAGGAATCTAGTGGTACTCGGAGTAGGACCCGAACAGAGACACACGCAAAGCCCAAGACTCATTCTGAGGCTCATAGTAAGCCACCCTCTAAAAAGAGTGAGCCAAAGAAAGTTGAGGATGATAATCATTCCTCCAACCACAGCAGCGTCCCAAAGCAGGAGATTAAGCTGAAACATGACACGTACAGCAGGTCCTGTACGTACAAGTATTTTGTATCCTGCAAGCCCCGAGATTTCACTGGGGAAAAGGGAGCCGTCGATTGCATGACGTGGATTGACGAGATGGATACTGTGGTTGATATCAGCGGGTGTGCTGATAGGGACGTCGTGAAGTACGTGTCCCAGTCATTTAAAGGAGATGCGTTAGCATGGTGGAAGTCACTCCTACAAGCTGCCGGTAAGGCCACACTGTACGGTTTGTCATGGGAACAGTTTGTGGCCCTGATTAAAGAAAACTTCTGTCCGCAGCACGAGGTCGAGCGAATCGAATCGGATTTTGTATCCTTAGTTATGAAGAACCTCGATTGTCAAGCGTATCTTACTACGTTCAACACGTTGTCTCGTTTAGTGCCTTACTTGGTGACCCCGGAGCCGCGTAGGATTGCTCGATTTATCGGGGGACTGGCACCGGAAATAAAAGCAAGCGTCAAAGCTTCAAGACCTACAACATTTAGATCCGTAGCAGATCTATCCCTCTCCCTCACTCAAGACGTGGTTAGATTGAGAGCTATGAAGAGCTCTGAGGAGAACAAACGAAAACGTGAGGATGACACCTCACGAAGATCTGAAAAGCGACATAGAGGGAACAACGACCACAGGAAAGGGTCGGGGTCTAGGAAAAGTGATCATCAGTCGGGTGAGAAACCCAGAAGCAAGATCTGCAGGAGGCACCACTTTGGGAGATGTCGTTTGGAAACGAAATCCCAGTCTTCAGAGAAACGATGTGGAATCTGCAAGTCCACAGATCATAAAGCTGTGGATTGCAAGAAAATGAAGGATGCAACCTGTTTTGGTTGCAACGAGAAAGGGCACATTCGGCCCAACTGCCCAAAGTTTGCAAAGAAAGCTGAGGAGGGAAAGAAGACTAATGCGAGAGTCTTCAGAATGGACGCAAAGGAAGCAGTCCTTGACGATAACGTCATTACCGGTACGTTTCTTGTAAATGATGTTTTTGCTAGAGTCTTGTTTGATTCAGGAGCCGATAAGTCGTTTGTAGATGATAAGTTTTGCAAACTGTTAAACCTTCCTATTAAAACCCTGAGTGTGAAATATGAGGTGGAATTAGCCGATGGAACCATAGAAACTGCCTCGACTGTTCTAGATGGATGTGTTATATCCATTAGGAATCATTCTTTCCCGCTATCCTTGCTTCCCTTTAAGTTAGCTGGATTCGACATAGTAATAGGCATGGATTGGTTGTCAAGTAACCAAGCCCAGATTCTGTGCAATAGAAAGCAGGTGATAGTGAAGACTCCGTCTGGTGAGTCACTTACTATTCAAGGAGATACCCAGCATGGATTGCCGGAGCAAGTGTCCATGCTCAAGGCATCCAGGTGCATGCAGAAGGGATGTGTCATTTATATGGCACAAGTTACCATTGATGAGCCGAAGCCGAAGATTGAGGATATCCCTGTTATCTCGGAATATCCTGAAGTTTTTCCTGAAGAGCTACCCGGTTTGCCACCGGATAGGCAAGTAGAGTTTCGGATAGATATCATACCAGGTGCAGCACCTGTAGCAAGAGCACCATACCGATTGGCACCAACGGAGATGAAGGAGTTGAGGACACAGTTGGATGAGCTTTTAGCTAAAGGTTTTATTAGACCTAGCTCGTCTCCTTGGGGAGCGCCAATCTTGTTCGTTAAAAAGAAGGATGGTTCGATGCGTCTGTGCATCGATTATCGTGAGCTTAACAAGGTCACTATCAAGAATCGGTATCCGTTACCCAGGATCGACGATCTGTTCGATCAGTTGCAAGGAGCAAGCTATTTCTCCAAGATTGACCTAAGGTCAGGATATCATCAGTTGAAGGTCAAGGATGAAGACGTACACAAGACCGCGTTTAGGACCCGTTATGGACATTACGAGTTCCTAGTGATGCCGTTTGGACTCACTAACGCACCAGCCGCATTCATGGATCTTATGAATCGCGTCTGCAAACCTTATTTAGACAAGTTCGTCATCGTCTTCATTGATGACATTCTTATCTACTCGAAGAGCCAAGCTGATCATGAGAAACACCTTCGTTGTATTCTCAAACTTCTGCATCAAGAGAAGCTTTATGCCAAATTTTCGAAGTGTGAATTTTGGCTTCGAGAAGTCCAATTCCTTGGACATGTTGTAAGCGAGCGTGGTATCCAAGTAGATCCCGCTAAAGTAGAAGCAGTCATGAACTGGCAGGAGCCGAAGACTCCTACCGAGATTCGCAGTTTCCTCGGATTGGCAGGATACTATAGGCGATTTATCGAGAACTTTTCGAGAATTGCTGCGCCCCTAACTTCATTGACCCGTAAGAAGATTAAGTTCGATTGGGGCCCTAAGCAGCAAGAATCCTTCGATATCTTGAAGAAGAAGTTGAGCAATGCGCCAGTGTTGACATTGCCTGATGGAATAGAGGAATTTGTGGTGTATTGTGACGCATCACATACGGGCATGGGTTGCGTACTCATGCAGAAAGGCAAAGTCATTGCCTACGCTTCTCGCCAGCTAAAGGTGCACGAGAAGAACTACACCACCCACGATTTGGAATTGGGTGCGGTTGTATTTGCATTGAAGCTATGGAGACATTACTTGTATGGCACCAAGTGCATAATTTATTCGGATCACAAGAGTCTTCAGCATCTGTTCAATCAGAAGGAATTGAACATGCGTCAAAGGCGATGGATGGAAACTCTCAATGACTATGATTGCGAGATACGATACCATCCAGGCAAGGCAAATGTGGTTGCCGACACCTTAAGTAGAAAGGAAAGGGTGAAGCCAATCAGAATCAATGCCAAGCGCATTGAGATAAGAAATAATTTGAATGAAAGGGTGTTAGCTGCACAGAAGGAAGCTGTGCTGGAAGCTAACTATCCTGCAGAAAAGTTGGGAGTAACTGAGGAGCAGTTATCCCACGACAAAGAGGGAATGCTACGCCTAAACGGACGAATATGGGTTCCAGTATATGGAGGACTTCGGGATGTTATCCTCCAGGAAGCCCACAGCTCTAAATACTCAGTTCATCCTGGAGCAGATAAGATGTACCAGGATTTGAAATCAAACTACTGGTGGATTGGTTTGAAGAAGTCAGTAGCTGAGCATGTAGCTAAATGTTTGACTTGTGCGCAAGTCAAGGCTGAGCATTAGAAACCGTCAGGTTTGCTTCAACAGCCTGAAATTCCCAAATGGAAATGGGAAATGGTGACAATGGATTTCATCACCAAGTTGCCGAAGACGAAAAAGGGAAATGATACCATATGGGTCATAGTAGATAGACTGACTAAGTCAGCTCATTTTCTACCCATCAAAGAGACGTATAGCTCAGATATGTTAGCTCAATTATACGTCGATGAAATTGTAGCATTGCATGGTATACCTGTATCTATTATCTCTGATAGAGATACGAGGTATACGTCGCATTTTTGGAAGAGTTTCCAACAATCGTTGGGCACTCGTTTGAATTTTAGTACGGCCTATCATCCTCAGACTGATGGTCAGAGTGAGCGTACTATTCAAACCTTGGAAGACATGCTTCGTGCATGTGCGATCGACTTGGGTGGTAGTTGGGATAAGAACCTACCACTGATTGAATTCTCCTACAACAACAGCTACCATTCCAGCATAAAGGCTGCGCCTTTTGAGGCCCTATACGGTAGAAAGTGTAGATCGCCCATTTGTTGGGCAGAAGTTGGAGATGTCCAGTTGTCTGGACCAGATATCGTCTTTGAGACGACAGACAAGATCGTTCAGATCCGTGATCGTTTGAAAGCTGCCAGGGATAGGCAGAAAAGTTATGCGGATCCTAAGCGCAAGGATTTTCACTTCAATGTAGGTGATAAAGTGTTGCTCAAAGTATCGCCCTGGAAGGGTGTAATGCGATTTGGAAAGAAAGGCAAGCTAAGCCCGAGATACATAGGACCTTTCGAGATAATCGAACGTGTCGGGGCAGTCGCTTATAAGTTAAACTTGCCTGAGGAACTTAGCGCCATTCATAATGTGTTCCACATCTGTAACTTGAAGAAGTGTTTCGCTGACGAATCACTGGTTATACCGCATACAGATATACACATAGACGAGAGTCTAAAATTTGTGGAAAAACCTTTGTCGATTGAGGATCGACAGGTAAAGAAGCTTCGAAAGAAGCACGTGCCTATTGTTAAGGTCAAGTGGGATGCCCGTAGAGGTCCCGAATACACGTGGGAAGTGGAATCCACGATGAAAGAAAAATATCCCCATTTGTTTGAATAAATCTCGGGGTCGAGATTTCTTTTAAGGGGGTGAGGATGTAACACCTCGAAAAATTTCGTCCAATAATGTCTTGACACGTGTCATAAGGTTCCGTTATGTGAAAACATACTTTAGAGGGAGTAAAAGTGACAAACAGTGAAAACTATGGAACGTAAGGGTCCAAAGTGTCAACAATGGATAAATAGGCTCTATGATAACCCTACATAATGTTTATAACCTTAAACGGATGGTTCATGGATCATACGACGCGGAAATTGCACAAAAGTGAAGTATTGTAAACTATAGGGGCCAAAAGTGTCAACATGTTTAATTTATACCTCTGAGTGAACTTTTGGCAGACCCGAAGCTTTGTATAGCTAAAATATACTCACTAGAATATGTGGTAAAAATTTCATGAAGTTTCGTCAACGTATGAGAAAGTTATGGCCAAAACCGTACTTAAGGGACTAAAAGCGTCAACGTCGAATTTCAGGGCTTTTCGGTTGAGCGCAAAGTTATCCGAGGGCATTACCATGTTGGTAAAAGTCCTAAGGTTCTTAGAAACCAAGTTTGGGGGTTTACGGGTCGAGAAAAGTAGCCGAAACATCGCGTACAAGTTCAGGGGTCAAAGCTGTCAAGTTTGAAACTTGTTTTGGCTGAACCAGGGTCAGGCGACCCGCCTGGGAAGGCCCAAGCGGGCCGCGTGGGTTGCCCAGCGACCAGAAATTCGTTTTGGGTTGGTTTGGGTCCGATTTTGGGTTGGATACAGCTGGTTCTTGCCTCATTTTGCACCAATTAGAAGCCATGCATGGCTAGGCAACAGTAACCCACGAATTTCACTCTTTAAATCAGATTGAAAGGCCATTTCTTGATCATTTTTCATAGTAACCAAGTGCTCTCAACATTCAAGAACTTCAAGGCAGACTTCTGGAGCTAAGCTGATCATCAAGACCGACTTCTAGTGTCCACTAAACATCTTTAGGACCTTTGTAAGCTTTCAATTCGTTCTTTAATCCGTTCTTGTTGTGTTTATTGATAAAAGTCAAACTGGGTGTTCATAACCTTTGACTTTCTGATTAAACGGATTCCTATCAGTCATTTCTCGAATTGAAACTTGTTATAGATTGGTATTTATGTGGGAAACAAACCCTCTAAAGGGTACTACCTGATTCCCACTACATGCATGATGAATGTCGAGTCAAACCTATTTCTAAAAAGTCAACAGAAGCGATTTTTGTGAAAAATGACATGATTAATGATATAGATGACATGCAACCTGATTGATCATTAAGAATAACTTGTAATACATATAAGAATGTGTTTTAATCATCATCAACTCGACAATCTATAGTATAGCCACGAATCGGAACCGAAAGTCTTGTAAAACGATTATTTCGTAGACTATCGATTCGGATTCGTACATGCATGTTCGAGATCTGTATTGGAAAGTATTTTTGACTATTTTTATTTTAGTTAAACTTTCTGGAATTTTCTTTGATTGAGTCTATGCTTAGCCTATTCAAATGCATGTTTCCGGTTTATGCATAAAGTTGACTATTTTGCCCTTTTTGATTTAAAACGGGATTTTTGGAAAAGTAAAAGAGTAGAGATCTTTATTTTTATTATATAAACTTGCACCGAAAATTTCGGATCAGTTGGTGGTCCAGATTGTGAGTTATGGCCATTAGCGTAAAACTATATTATAAATTTACATAAACGGTCCTTTTCGCGTAGAACCCGTTTCTGGCCACGTTTTGATACGAGACTTTTTACCAACAGATGTAATATAATATTCTGGGAATTTTGATGATTTTTAAGTAATTTTTGGCTGAACGGATCCTAGATCACCTAGTCATTTCGGCTTATGTCGGTTTTGACCGTTTTAGCCATAAAATGAGTTTTACACATCCTTTTGACCCGAAACCTTTTTCTACTGATTTTATATGATGAATAAATTATTTTAAGTATTCTGGAAATATAAAAATCTCAGATTTAATTTGAAAACCTGAAAACGCCCTTAAATCGCATATTTAGCGTTTTAAGCGCATAGTAAGCATTATACTTGTTTTAAACATATAAGACCTATACCTACTGATGTGTTTAGCTTATTTTCATATAAAAACAGTAAGTATAAGTATATGAACTCAGATTTCCAGTTTTGGCACTTTTAGCCCTTGTGAAATTACTAAAATACCCCTACGGTGCATAGTTTGGTTTTAAATGATAAATTTGATATATGGGTCATACCCTACTGATATAATATGTTATATTAAGTATATTTACTGTATGAACCAGACCCGAAACTCAGATTTCTAATTTTACCCTTTTATTGTCTTTTAAATGACCAAAATGCCCTTCTAAGGCATAAATTGGGTTTAAAATTATTCCGGGCAATATAGAACATAACTTACTGATATAATGTCATATTTTAAGCATATTATCTCAGGGAACTTGCATTTGAATCATTGGTCTACCCGTAACGCCGTTTTCGCGTTCGGTTCGGTTTACGTAACTAGTTTGCGTAAATTGACCGAAACGGGTCAAACGATATCATTTTTATTTCAAAATCCAGAATGTATTTAGTATACCCATATTATGCAAGTATTCAAACTTGTCGGGTCTAAATCACATTCTATCCGGTCTTTCGCTTAATCGTGCGTAAACCGTATCATTCCTAAAACTAACCGGTCAAAGCTTAAGCTTAAATAAAAGGCCGTTAGGAATCTAATAGGTTAATTATAAACCTTTGTTCCAGATTAGGAAGCCCAGTAAAAGCTACCGCTCTTATCATTTGTGTTACATACTTACTCAGGTAAATACATTTTGACTTATTTTCCCTATACGGGCTTGGGGTACGGTATTTAAAATACCGCTTGATCGGGCGCACAAGTCCTGCGCCTTATGGGTGTACAGTCTTGAATAGCTTGTGCGACTTCGTTTAAACAGTCTTGTCTTACTTAAAGGCTTTGGGGGGTTATTGACCGTGTCCCGGATATCCTTGGCATTATTTTACGAGATGGCCACGACCAGAGCACGGGGTGTAGGCGTACACTCGTCGTGTATAACTCTTTAATGTGGTGTGTCAATTAAATCTCTAGCCCGGACAGTAGATCCCGGGCCACCAGAGATATAAGTGCATGTAATTCGTTCACAAGTTTATATTATATAAATATCCCAAGTTAATAAAAATATTTATGCCTTGTGCATTTAAATCAATTTTCAATCATTTTCAAAATGAGTCAGTCGATTTGTATTTACCAGTGTAAACTGACGTATTTTTCCCAAAAGATTAAGTGCAGGTACTATACGGAAATAGGCTGGTTGTTTCCTAAGAGCGTCCACTATAGTCTCGCAAGCTCGGACGACAATTATCTGTTGAACTATTTATTTCTATTTTCATTTGATCCGCCTGTGGATCCATTTCAACTATTGTGATATTTATTATTACACTTTATTTAAAAGTTGAAATGTTTCTATTCTGCTTCCGCTGTGCATTATTATATTGTGTGGATTGTCTATGACGATGCCAACTACGTCACTGTACCCCACACCGGGCCCACCGGTGACACGTGGAAATGGGGGTGTGACACTACAGGGGTTAATTGTGTCAACATGTTTAATTTATACCTCTGAGTGACCCTTTGACGAACCCGAGGCTTTGTAACAGTAAAATACGCTCACTAGAATATACTATGTAAATTTCGCAAAGTTCCGTTTTAAAACGAGAAAGTTATGATCAAATTCGTACGCGAGGGGTTAAAAGCGTCAACAATAAAAGTTAAGGCTTTTTCGGATAGAAATTAAACTAACCGGGGACTTAAGAATGCGGGTAAAAGGCACGAGGCCCTTAACGGTAAATAATCGAGGGCCAAATCGCAAAGTTACCCCTTCGAAACCGAAAGGTCAGGTTAATCATTACAAAAGATTTGAAAATCTTGAAAATCAGGTCTAATGCGGGCCGCGTTAAGGTTACGGGTAATTTAATGCGGGCCGCGAGCCAGCTGCTGATTCGTTTTCTGACATTAGGATTCATGCGGCCCGCGTACGAGTTGCTGAATCCTAATGCGGGTCGCGTACGAGTCCCAGATGCAGAAACTTTGGACAGATTCACTGTTTAAGCTAGTGAACGACCTTGTGAGCATTTATTGAAGCATGGGCGCCCTCTACATGCCCCCTAGCACCCAGGGCCACCTGCTGAACATCCATGATCCATTGTAGGGTGAGTTGTAATGATCTTGAGCCTAATTTTTCACTATAAAAGGCACTACATTGCACACAATTGAATCACACCTCAAATCTGCATTCTAGTTCATCTCTGGAGCTCTAAACCATTCTTCTATCATCCCTAATCGTGCACCAAGCTTCTGTAAGTGTGTCTACCCTTTTGTGGCTTAGTTTATGCATAGTTTAGCTTAAAAGTCAATCCGTCGTATTAACGATTGACTATGCGATAAATCACAAATGGTCCAGTGGTTTGTCGAATCAAAGATAGTTATATGATGGTAATCATGTGGGCTTTAAACCCCTAAAAGGGCACCCTCTGATTCCCTCTTTAACTAGTTCAAATGTCGAGTCAAACGTGCTTAGAAAAAGTCAACAGAAATGCCATTTTTGCGATTTAATGCATAAACAGTAATGTGGACGATGTGTAACCTGTTTAAACACTCATAAAACATAATAATAAGTATATTAACTAGTCTAAGCTTGTTTGATCTGACTATTTACTGTTTTGACCCGGTTCGGAGCCGAAAGTCGCAAAAGCTTTGACTTTTGCTTTGACTTCAGTTCTGACCCGTTAAAATTTGATTTAGATATGCCTTAGGACTCTCTTAGGACCAGGTTACATGATGGTATAACCCTCTGTGACCGGTTCGTTGTTTGTCCGAGTCTTTTACACATTTCCGTTAAATGCTTAAAAGTTGACTGTAACGCCCTTTTTAATTTAAAACGAGAATTTCGTACATGTGAAAGAACCATGACCTTAGTTACTGATTTCTAAGCATGTCCCTAAAATTTCACGTCAATCCGAGGTCCAGAATAGGAGTTATGCTAAATAGCGCAAATTACGGAAACTTTAGTAATTTAATAGCGCAATTAGCATAACGCCTATCTAAACCCAGATTTCGACACCAAACCTTTTACTCACTAATGTAAAATAATATTTTGGGATTTTTAAAGATTTTTAATTATTTTTAACCTGCTCATAACCTGTGGTTATGGCATCGGTTCGGTAATTACCGAATATACCCTTTTCGGCTATAACTTGAGTTCTACAAGGTCTTTTGACCCGATTCCAGTTGCTACTGATTTTAAATAATAAATAAAGTATTTTAGACTTTATAAAATGTTCGGGAAACTCAGATTTCCTGTAGAACTCAGAAATCTCTTTTATAATCTTTAAAAAGACCGAAATACCCTTACGGGGCATAATATGAACTTAAACTCGTTACGGGCATTATGGAAGGTATCCTACTGATACCACAACCTCTTTAAGGCATATTGACTTAGGAAAACAGTGTAGGACTCTTACGGTTACCCGTTACGACTTTTGCGCGCACAGTTCGGCTTATGTAACTAGTTTACATAAAACAGCCGAAACGGGTCAAACCATATTGTTTTGACCCCAAAATCCAGAATGTGGTTATTAAACCCATATAAAACAAGTATTCAAACTTGTTGGGTCCAAATCACGTTTCATTCACGGTTTTCGCCTTTCACGCGATTAAACCGCAACTATCCTTCGAAAACTGATCGGTCTAAGCTACGGCTAAATTAAAGACCCGTTAGGATTCTAATAGGTTATCTTTAAACCTTCGTTCCAGAATAGGAGACCAGTAAAAGCTATCTGCAATTTATTTCGATTAAGGATTTATACTTGCAAAGGTAAATACTTTTAACTTATTTTCCGTTATACGGGCTTGGGTTACGGTATATAGTATACCGCTTGATCGGGCATCAAATTCTCCACCGATTGAGTGGGTAATTGAATAAATTTGATCGGCTCGTTTAAACAGTCTTGTTACTTAAAAGCCTTTGGGGGGTTAATGACCATGTCCCGGATATCCCTGGCATCATTTTTACGAAATGGCCACGACCTAAGCGCGGAGTGTAGGCGTACACTCGTCAGTGCATAAATAGATCGTTGTGGTGTGTCTATTGATCCTTAACCCGGACTTGATCCGAGCTACTGAACGCATAAGGAACATGTAATTCGTTCACAAGATTATATATTTAAATAATTCTCCCGAGTTATAAAAGAGTTTGTGCCTTGTGCATTCAAATCAATTTTAATAAACATTTTTTTTAAAAGTGTCGGTTGAATGTATTTACCAGTGTAAACTGACGTATTTTCCCAAAAAAGATTAAATGCAGGTACTAAACGTAATTGGCTGGCTATAGCTCCTTAGCATCTTAAAGAGTCTCGCAAGCTTAAGATGCCTTCGTCTGTTGAACAAAACTTATATTTTTATTTGATCCCCTGTGGATACTTTTCGACTATTCGTGATACATTTGATATTACAAACAATGGTTGAAATATAATTATCTTTATGCTTCCGCTGTGCATTCATATATTGTGTGGTTTGACTATATTGTTGCCAACTACGTCACAATAATCCCCCACCGGGCCCACCGGTGAGACACGTGGAAATCGGGGTGTGACAAATCCATATATAATCAATCACTGTGAGTATACTCGATCCCTTTTTGCTTTTAGCACATTTGGGTGTTACATACGTTACCTATCAAATCACAATCAAACACAAACTAATTGAACGCTAACCATTTGCATGTGCTACTTGATTAAATGAATGATGTTTATTATGTTTACACGTGGAGTGCTATCTACCTGCCTTAGCAACATAGTACTATAGTTTGGACTCAGCACCCGTTCACACAGGGGTTGTTAAGGACAATTACTTGCATGGATTACGGTGGTAATCATGTATTGCGAACCGTCTCGGACGGTCAACCCGCAATCGTTGGTATCGATGGTCCCATGTCGATAATTAACATGCATCGTTTTCCTCTGTGTACGTGCCTGGTTATGCGTAAACTATTCGAACTCTATATGCTATTATCAAACTCGTGTGCTCACCCTTACATTTTATGTATTGACTTTATTTTAACGTATGTGACAGGTGCTTAAGTTGCTAGGATGCTTAGGCGCGTGGTGATGAAATCGAGGCTAGGGAGTCTAGAAATAATAAACAATTATCTGTAATAATAATTGAATCTGAGTTGTCGGAACGGAATTATTTGCCTAGTTGCTTTCTATGATAACTTGTTTAATTATTTGGGATATGGTATGGGACGTATCATTTAACTGAATTTGTAATAATAGTTGCTGTGGAAACTTCTGGACAATCTGTTTCGCTCAGTGCCGCGCCCCGATGATTCCGCCATCGGTTGGGGTGTGACACCGGGCCCCCGCTAACTTTAGAGTTTGGCTTGAGCATTCATCCGGGAAACCATACTGCGGTTGCCACTTGACAGCATTGTGCCACCACAAGAGCAAAACTCTCTGGCGTAGCACACGGTGGGACGAAAACACGGGTGAGCTCAGGAAAGAGTCTGGCACCTTTGCAAGGACATAAGTGATGATTGAACTTAGATCTTCATTGGAGAATCCAATCCTCTCTACCACTAGGCCACAAGTGGTGCTATTATATATAATAGGTATATATTATATTTTTTAAGTTATAAAGAAATACGGTTTCACATGAGGAGGGATTTGAACCGCTTTATATAGGAGATCGAGAATCACAACTTGTTCTTCCTCTTGAATTTAGATCTGCAATGGAGAAGAGAGAAAAATGAGGATATAGATAGGGGTGTTCAAAACCGGATATCCGAAATTTTCGGATACCATATTTCACTATCCGATCTGTATCCGAAATTTCGGATATCCGATCGGATAGTGAATCGAATATCCAGTTTTTTATTTAATTTTTATTTCTTTGTTATTCTTTGATATTCGGAACCGGATATTTCGGATAGTTTTGGATATCCGAATATAAGTTTTCGGATATTTTCGGATACTTCGGATATTTTTCGGATATCCAAAAAAAATTAAAATTAAATTTTTCGATATCCGAAATATCCAAAAATTTTTAAAATCACTATCCGAATCTGAATCCGAAAATTCGAATATCCAAATTTTTGGATATTTCGGATATCGGATATTTCGGATCGGATTTTCGGATTCAGATAGTTTTGAACACCCCTAGATGTAGAGATGGTCGGTAGGGGAATAATCCCTTATTTCCAGATACCAAATTGTGTTTGCGTCATATCTCTTGCCCTAATAATGAGGTGAATACCTCCTTATATATGAAACATATGCAACTCTAACCTCAATGGGCAAAGCCAGTTAGAGGTTGTTTCTACAAACCCACAATCTAGTATAGTGTAAATTACGTCATGATGGGATTTGCAGGTTAGTACATAATAATAAACAACATAATAAAATGCAACAACGGAAATGACCGATCGTTTAAGTCGGTCCAATAATACCATACATCTACAAGTTGCTTTATAAATAAGTTTTAAATTTAAATTAAATGATGTGGGCCAGAAAACGATTGTATGGGCCAAAGCCTCGGCTTAAATGCGTGGTCACGTAAAGTCAAAACAGGGCCAACGATTTATTATATGGTGAGCTTGCGTACAGAAGGTGTCCAAGTTTCAGCTTTCTTTTTCTATTTTTTCAGCCTTTCATTTTTATTTTTTCACTCATATTGCCAATTTTTTCTTTTATTTAAATTTACATTTTCTTAAATCAAAGTTGTTGACACACTTGTCTTGTATCCATCCACCTTAAGTATCATATACCTCTTTATTATATAAAAAATTTGACAAAAATCATATTGTACGTGATAATCTGCTCGCTTAGATTACGCTCTAGCCTGCTTTGAGAGCTAGGCAATCTGTTACATAGTTTTCATCATATTTTGCGGGATCGTAACCACACATAAATAAAAAGTTATGCTTATTTTTAATTGAACCTTTCAAGCCCAATTGATCATGTTCAAGCGGTCCATGTTTGCTAACTCTTGAATTAGTTTTTTTGATGGTTTTTCCGCTTCTCACAGCTGCTCTTTCCACACCTCCGGATATCTGGTGCCAAATCGTCGCCCCTATCCTTATTTTTAATTCATTCTCAAGTTCATATAAGGTAACAGATTTATATGCCTTGCCATCAAATGGAAGCACAATCGCATCGCAAGTTCTTCATCCTTATCGGTGGTTTGCAACATTTTCTCTCTAATTTCAAGGTGAAATTGGGTTATGTTGATTAAATTGTCTAGAAAACAAATAGTTCCTAGTATTTACCAAGTTGAAATTGAGAAAATATTGCATTTCATTACTGATTGGCATCGGTGAAACAGTCCTAAAGGACTCGAATGTGCCAACTTAAAACAGAGGTAGTTTTTTGAAAAATGTTTGGAGTTATGGGCCCGCCAAATCGGGCCAGATGATTTGACAGGTGGCCCACAACTTCCCTCATCCTAGAGGTGTACAAAAGACCGTTTGAGCCCGCAAAACCAGCTCACACCCCGGCCTTATACACCAAAAAAACGGATTGGGCCAAACCGGTTTGAGCTATGTTGAAATAATAGTTTTGGGTCACTTCATTCATATGGGTTGATATTTTCTGCTGGGCTTGTATTGTATTATGCTATTGGGCCAGTGGGCCTGTCTTGTTGTTATGGTTGTTGTAACATGTTGATAATTAGAGGGGGTAAGTGTAAAAAGAGAGGGACCGCAATCATCTTTGCACAAACTTTTGGACTGAAGTGTAACTTCGTTAAAGGCTCATATAAAAGCGGAGTATCCAGATCTTTCATTTATTCTCCTCTCTCTTGTTTACGCATCACACTTGTTCTCTGTATAGCGATTAGGGTTTCTTTGAGATTCTTTACATCTCTGTCTTCTCTCATCTGTATTCGAGAGATTGTTGTTGTTTGTTAGATGATCATCTGTTGATGATCATCAAGATACTTCTGTATTGTTTAGATCTTACATTTGAAAGATCGTTGGGATATTGGGGGGGGGGGGGGTAAACTTTTTGGTTTGGGTTAATAAGAGATTTGTCACCTTGTTTTGTCGCCATATCTTGTGTTCATTGAGTTCACATCTTGTTATTTGTTGTATTCGATCATCATACCATAGTTTCAACAAGCTCCAACCCAACCCGGCTGTTTGGGAACACTTTGGGATTTCAAACCTAAAACTGATTCATAAACCGGTTTAGAATATGTTTGGGCCCAAACCGGTTTAGAACCCGACCCAAACCAATTGAGATAGGTTTGGACTTTCAAACCTAAAATCGATTCATAAACCTAACCGATTCGGGCCAAACTGGTTTGAGCCCATAATGAAAAAAATGAGTTGGTTTACACACCAAACCATTTGGGCCTAAATCCGGGTTTTGCACACGTCTTTTAGTTGTCTAAAACTCTAAATTAATTCTCGTTCTCAACCTTGAATTATATATATGTATATAAATAAGTTACAAGTCTAGAGCGAGTCATCACCAATTCGATTACACACACATTAGACATCTTGGATAGGAGCCAATTTCAAATTGCCCCCATAAATATCCGGAAGTTGGTCTTCATCAATGTCTTTCAGTAGTGTTGATTTCAGCTGCTTGTTCTCAACAAATACAATCTGCAAGATACATACATATATATATATATATATATATATATATATATATATATATATATATGATCATACTCTTATCTCTGTAGTTTTTTGTATAGTAAGTTATATTTATAACATGCGTTGTAAAAAAACATGCGAAAACTTACTTTTTGCTTCGTTTTTTCATCAATAAAGGGGTAAACCATCTTCCACGCGGTCATAAACACGTAAGGAACATGCAATATAAACAATTTCCCGAGCCTTTCCGGATAATAATCCTATCAGAAACATGAATGTGATAGATCAGAAGACGATTGATACATATTAAGACGACGTTGAACCAATAGTTGGCAGATTCATATTTTGATCAACTAAACAAAAGTGAGCTAAAAAACGTTCAACTTAAAACAAACATAATTTGTACACATCTAGAGTAACGAGACCCATAAGATATAAACAGAAATGTCTCAACGAGCCAAATGTTATGAATTCATTTGGAGGTTTGATTTCCTGAATTTTAGCCTTTTTGATTGATTTTATTTTCGTAGTAGAAACAAGTATATCGTGAACTCCATTATTTTAAGCGTTTATTAAGACCTTACGTTAAATTTAAATTTCCTAGATCTGTAATATTTGTCAATTTTAGACATTCTTATAAAACATAGGTTGATGTATTGGTTTTCTTTTTTCATTAAATAATATTCTAATTTTCTTCTCAAAGATTATTATCTGCTTCCGCTCTACGTCACGTATTTAATTATTTTGTTTAATTAATGAGGGCTTCGTTATGTCAATGTAGTTGGATCATGCATCAAGTATGTTTGGTAGGTAGTTAACCTATTTAGCTATAATAATAAAAATATTTCGACCACATAACCAACCATGACAATGGGAAGGACGCTTGGGTGAAAAATAGATCTTCTTGTAAATATATCAATTGGAAGGAGTGGTGTAAATATCCGATGTATATGTTGTAATATGTCTGCCCTTTGCCCGTTTGGGTCGGGGGTTCTTTTTGTATTGGCCTTTTGCCCGTTTGGGTCGGAGGTGTGTTTTAATGAAGTTTAATTTTCAAAAAAAAAACATAACCAACCATGACAGCTACAATATTAATTACCTATTTAGGTAGAACTCGTTTTTAAGTCAATTATGATACAACTACTAGAATTAATGGCGGAACGAAGGCGGGGTCAAGAGGGTCCAGCACTCCCCCCCCCCCCCCCCCTTTCCGAAATTCACTAAAATTTGTAATGTAAAAGAATTGAATTCTTTTTAGGAAACGTGAGTCAGACCGTTTAAAATTGTCATCAACTAAGAAGGAAACGTACACGTTTTGAGTAAAACGCGAAAATTGGTCAAATGTTGAACCTCTGACCGAGCGCTTTTAGCTCCCGTCAATGAATTAGAGATAAAAAGATGTGTGCAAACCTGCAATATAGATAGTGCTGCAAGGTATCCGCGTATGTCGCAACATGAATATCCCCATCCTTGAAGATCTCCAATAGCCACAAACTTGTCCTGGCCTTGAGGAATCCTGTTATTGTTCACATTTGAGATTTTATTTGTTACAATTTATCTTGATTTTAATCTCTAAATTGGATCTAAAAATGAATTAAAAAATTGTACCTAGCACATACTTTGTCCAGCCCAAACACCACAAAACCTGCAATTCAATTCCATTAATAAAAACAGCTTTTTTATCAAAAAAAAAAAAAAAAAAAAAAAAAAAAAAAAACTGGGATGTGGGATGTCGAGGATCATACGTTTAAACTCTTCCACGCCGCCTTTTTTGTTGCAAAGATGTCTACCGCCGAACACTACAGTGATTGGGCGTCCGATTTTATCGGATCCTTGCATGAACATTTTGTTCTGTGCGATTTCATTTTCGACGTCGGATACTGAGATGGATCCATTTGGAACAAATGTTTTTCTCCATTTTAAGTATTTGAGAAACATTGCACAAGCTTTGTCAATGTCCAGATCGCGTGCCTGAAGAAACCTTCTGATTGTCTGATCATCATAATCCTACACATATCAAAAGTTTAACAGTTGATTAATTAATTAAAGATTAAGGTAATCATATCATGGTAATCAATTCCGGCTAAATCATTTTAGGGGCCTAAGCTGATTCAAACATCAGGGCCTTTTCGTAAAATAAAACAAAAGTAAATAATCTTTTAGTGGGTGTTTGGCAACATCTGAATGGTTAAGTGCTGAACCAGTAAGGGTCTGAACCATTAAGTGATGAACCAGTGAGAGGTCTGAACCATTAAGAGCCTGTAACTGTTCAGAGGCAAATGTTTGACCAATTTAGATTAGAGGTCTTAACCATTCAGACTCTGTATAAATCTTAACCATTCAGAGGCATAAAATCACAAGATTTAAAATTTAAATTCTAGAGACCGAGAAATAGAGTTGTGATCGGAGACCAAGAGTCAACTGCAAATCTGATGTAGACAGCGCTGTCGACGGAAACAGTTATACAAAAGTAGGGATAAGCATTTGGGACTTAGAGCATTCACATCCTAACCATCAAATTATGTGAGGAGGGGTTTTTATATTATAAAGGGTATAAAAAGTGGTTGTGAGTAGAGGAGAGAGAAAATGTTACTGTTCATCTGTATATTTGGGGGGACACTGTTCACCCGTTATAATTTTTTAATATATTTTGAAAGTGGTTGTGAGTGGAAGTGAGAGAAAAAGGTAATGATAATATTATTTAATTGAAAGGAGAGAGAAAAAGTATTTGTTTTTAGTGAAAATATATTGATATAAGAGTTGTTTTTTAGTGGAATGTATGTATAATTTTTTAATATACCGGTATCAAATTTCCCATACCAATTTTTTTACGGTACCTACTGGTACCATCACGTACCGATAACTCATCTCTATACAAAAGTATAATGTTGCAGCAAGCACTTTGAACAGTCAAATAAGGCTGGGGAGAAACTGGTGCACATGTACTTTTGGGTCAATATTTAACAATAAAGTGGATTTTTCTTCCTGGAAATTAGGGCAATGAACCAATTGTTTGGTATGGGACTTTTTAACAAACTCACCATGTGATGGCAAAATATAAAATAACATAATATAATACATCTACAAAACAGATTAAAGAACTTTTCAACCAGTCTTGAATTTGTCCTGGTCTCTAGAGAGAGACTATGTGTGTGTGTGTCAGTGTGTGAGAGAGATAGTAAGAAAAAAAAACCTTGGATGTTGGATCATGTTTTTCAAGTAAATCTCTCATTTGAGCAGTTTTCTTGAGCTCTTCTTGATTCCTTCCACGATCATTGTTTACACCAACACACTCTGTTCTTTTCCCTGTTTTTGCGTAAATGCTGCATTCGCTTTGTTGATCCACCACAGCTTTCCCCTCCATTTTGTTCACTGTATATCTCTACACCCAACAGCTCTCTCTCTCTATATAGTATATATATTGGTGAAGGGGTGTTCTGTATCTACGTGAATCTATATGTGGATTTGTGTGGGTAGAATCTTGATCAACTGATTAACCACAAGAGTGTACAAGTGGGCCACCAGATTGATCTGTTTGTTGGCTTGTAAATTTTCAGAAATTAATACCAAAATTTAAAGACAAAAAATGGGGAAGAAGATGAAGTTGTGGGCCCCACTAAAGATGACTCATCTGAATCAAGTCGGCTTCAAATAATCAATGCATCACTACAACTAAATGCATATATATAGCTTTTTTCTTTTCCTTATTAGGCTATAGGGTGTGGTCATGACCTATATGACCACCATGACCCTCCAAATCATCACTATGTCACCCATCTCTAATCCATTATTTAAAACCACTACCCTAGGGGTGTGGTCATGACCCAAACACTATCCTCTTATTTATTTTAGTTAATTTTTGTCTAAAGAAAAAGGAAAGGAAATCATGAAAAATGGAAACTAGGACCATGGTTGCCATGGTTTAATCCATGGGAACCATGGTGGATCAAGCAAGGGGGTGGTGTAGTATTCTATTTATGTTCCTACATGGCAAATCATGTTCCAACCATGACCCCATACCCTTTAGCCTTATATTTTGGCTTTCACATAGCTAAATTTTGGTCAATCCACCAATTAAGACTTAATCTCTAGGGTGATTACTAATAAATATTATTTTATAAATAATCGTTATTCATAAGTCATAGTCCTCGTTGGGTAATTTGTTTGATAGCCTTCAAAGTCGGTGGCTATTTTTGGACTTGTATAATTGTTAAAGGCTGTCACGAGGAGTGCGTGTATTTACATATTTGAATATGATGTATTAATTAAACTAGAGAGGGTTTGTAGTGGTAAGCGGTGGGTTTTTGTCAGGGATTTTGCTAAATGTACCTCCTTTTCTACCGAATGCACCCTTCCTTCAACTTTTACATTAATATAATTCAAACCTTTTTGTTTTTCTTTCATTTTTATATCTTTAATTATTATTATTCCTAGTATTTGTTTTTAAATGTTATTTTATTGAAAAAAAAACTTTTTTTGATTATTTGAAAAATAATCGTTTTCTTACGTTTTAAACTAACGCGAGTCATTTTACTTTTGAAATGGATTTTTTTGTTCATAGCGGCTTGAAGTGGGTATGCGAATTCGTTTTGTATAAACAATGATACACAAAAAATTAAATGAAGCTTTAAAGCCAGCCAACTTAACTAACGTTTTATTTTTTTTTATGTCTTATTACTTTTAATAAATAAAAGTTGTTAATTATATCAAAAAACATTTTAATATAATAATAATACTAATAAAAATAGAAATAGAAAGATGAGAGAACTAAAATACGAAATAAATAAAAAAAGATAAAAGCAACTGTTTTTTTTTTCAAAAAAAAAAAAAGTTCTGAAACTTTTTTATCGTATAAAAAATATCTTTTTTATTAATTTTAATGACATTGTATAGAAACATTAGGGGTGAGCAAATTCAACTACCCGACCCGACCCGACAAATACCCGACCCGACCCGATACCCGATCAGCCATTAAATCACTACCCGATATGATACCCTATAATATGAGATCGGTTCCGGTTCTCTTGTGAGTCGGTTATATCGGTTATCGGGTACAGAACCGACCCGACTATTATGTTAAGTAAACCTTTATTATATCGGCTAAAATATGAAGTCTAAACATGAAGTCGCATTCACTGTGCATCTAAAAGTTCAAACATAATCCAAAACATCCAAAAATTCATAAAGTAATAAGAACTTCAAACATAATCCAAAACAAATGTAAGAAATCCAAACAAATCCAACATATCCAAAGCAAACGAACTGAAAAACGATACTACTTTAAGTCTTTTCTCCTTTATCCGTATCCATCTCCAACCATCCGTTAATCGACATCGATGTTCATGTGATCCGGTTCCACTTTATCATAAATTTCTGCATGAAAAAAAAATAAATAAATAATGATAAATTCAACGTAAATAACAAACTAAGGATGTGTGTCGTTGTATATCAAATTTACCTTTTTCAATATCATCAAACTCTACCGAATCTTCGATGTAGATTTTCTTTTTAATTGATGCACGAATCCAATCCTCTGTACATATTAGTGCCTCGACAATCGGAGTTGATAAAGAAGTTCGATAAGTATCGACTACTCTTCCGCCTGTACTAAACGCCTCCTCAGAAGCAACACTGGAAACCGGGATAGCCAATATGTCTATAGTAATAGGAAGAAAATCAAATTAACACTAACTTATTATTATAAGTGATATAAATAAACCACTAATTAGTAAACATACCTTTCGCCATTTTTGCTAATACAGGGTATTTTGAATATGCAGCCTTCCACCAACCCAGAATATCAAATCCCTTGTAATGGGCCTCCTCTCCGTCGTCTAGGTACCTCTCAAGTTCTGACTTGGTTACATAAGAAGTAGAACGGCCATCCGCTTTAAATTCTGCAAAAAAATCACTCTCTCCTTGTGCTGATGATTCAAAGTTCTCCTGACTTGGTGAAACTTTATCTGAACCTTGTTTTCCACTGCTTGATGCATAATGCTCATACAAAAGCTTCAATTCGTCCTTTATACTTGTAACTACAATTTTAACTCGTTTCTTCAAGTCATCTTCTGTCTCCTCAATTTTTTTTTCAGCCCTGAATATTCTCTCAAATCCAAATTGAATAACACGAACCTTTAACCTAGGATCTAAAATTGCAGCAAAATACAAAATGTAATTCAAAGATCTGCCAGTAGGTAGATTTCTCCAGTACTTGTCGAACTTCTGGTGCATCTTAGCACCCATAAGTTTACCTTCCAAGTCAGCTCCGTCTTTCATCTTCCTTAAATGCTTGTCTATATCCATAACCTCACTAAAAAATAAATTAACGGTAACTGTTTTTGTAGCAGAAGCGTTGGCAGTTTTACGGTAACTTAGCCTGACACTGTTTTTTTATAACAGTTCGTGTATATATGATGCCTGAAACTGTTTTTTTTTTTTTATATAAATTTCAACAAAGTGGACGACAAGAACTCAAGAAGAGTAAATAAAGTGGTTTAAACACATTACATCTTCAACGAAAGGCTAGTGACAGACAACCACTATTTGCTGGACGACAATAAGAGTAAATTAAGTGGTTTCAAAAGGGTACCTGACACGAAAACTTCTGTCCTTTCACTCGAAGGAATGTAGGATGCTCGACGATGCTGGCAGGTTTCTGAACGTGATGGTGGACGACAATAGGAGGTAATCTGTATTCACGTTATTTGTTTATGCTGCATTAGGGATGGGATTTGTTTAGAATAGGATACCAATTTTGCATACTCTTACTCTATCTTTTATTTTAAAAAATAATATCGATCAAATCTTGCATGAGTATAGGAATTAGGAAACCAATTTTGCATATTCTTTTTGAAAATAAAATAATATCGATCAAATCTTGTTTAGGGATGAGATTTGTTTTTAGTTTTAATGTTTTTAGTTTTATTATATTTTCGAAAACTTATCAATTTTTGAAAACTTATCAATTTTGAAAACTTATCAATAAAATAATAATCGATGTTTATGCTGCATTAGGGACGGGATTTGTTTTTAGTTTTATTATATTTTTGAAAACTTATCAATTTTGAATTTTGTTTATGCTGCATTAGGGATGGGATTTGTTTATGCTGAATCAAGTTTGAGCTTATGAATGGCCATCAATGTCAAGCTCAACATATCTTTTATATACCAGAACCTTGCTATGATTTAAAAAGATGGTTTTGACACTAAGTTAGTTACAATGTTTTAAAACTAAGATTTAGGAAATAAACAACTGAAATGCGATTTCATAGAATTCAAAACTTATTCGAAACCGCATCAAATGCATTGATTCAAGTACACAATAAAACATAGTCAAACAAAAAATAAAGCCTTCGTCTTTGGATTCTTTTCCATCTTCAGCCGTAACCGCACTCGCTAATTGTCATTATGTTGGCTTGAACATGTACCAGGTCGTTCTCGACATCTTTTAATATGTTTTAGCATTGCCGCTATTCCGTTTTTAACCTTGTCTGCAGCGACAACCACCGCGCAGTGCTTGCATCTTGCCTTAGCATTACCATCCTCATCAACAAGCTTATCAAAGTCCTCCCAAACATTCGTATTCACGGAATTTCGATTTCGAACCATCTAAATATAATACAATTTCATGGAATTAAATTTTTACAAAACATGATAACTTCTAGAAAATAAGAAACTTAATGATATGTATTGCTTACCTTGTCAAGGAACAACCCTAGCTAGCTTGATGAATGAATCAAAGATCGTCTGTTATGCATAAGTTTCTATAAGTTGTTATAAGATTAGGTATATAAATTTACGTAATGCATATGTTTCATTGATTCATTCGATGTTGGGCCTAAGCCCAATGAATAATCTGGTTTGGCTATTTTGTTAAATCGGTTCTCATTCCTTGTTCGGGTTTTCTACTAAAACCTACCCGGAACCGACCCGACCCGATTACAACCTGAAAATCAGAACCGACCAAGAGATCGACATGCCTAGGTTCGGGTCGGGGTAGGTACAATATCGGTTCGGTTATCGGTTCTTTTCGGTCCGGACCTATATTTGCTCACCCCTAAGAAACATAATAAAATACTAGTAAGAGAAAGTGTTTTCAAATTATAGAAACACAATAGTTTTCAAAAACAATATTTGAATTGTTTAGAGGGGTGAAATTTAACAACTTTTAAATTATATTTTTAGAAAGAGGGGGTATGACTAGTAAAAAAAGGGGTGCATTTAGCCAACCCTTTTTGTCAGTATTGGTTAAGTTTGTTAGACCATGCGTAATCGTTTATAAAATGGGCGGTTTTTGGCTCAACGACGCCCAAGCACACCCCACGACGGCCCCCGGGGAGTTTTTGTTCAATTTTTTTCAATGGCGTTGTATTTAGAACGCTCGAGTCCCTTGTGTGTTGACCAATCACCCTTTTTTGATGGGTTTTTGTTCAATAACATTTTTTGATAGTTTTTTTTATTTAATTCTATTATTAAACCCCTTTTAACCTAATGCCCCACATCCCCACTACACCCATTTATGAAAAACGCCTCATTGCTGACTGGACTGCCACATGACGCAAAACGCCCTAGGGTGGAGCATTATTCATGTGTACCACTACACATGGTCTTAGACGATAGGGTGTGGAGGGGCTTGGATTGGGGGCATTGCTTGACAGGTGGCGAGGGTGGGATCCATAAGCTAATACTAAAAAACAAAGGGTGTAGTGGGGCGTCGCTTAGCTTGACGTGGCCAGCCATGTGGAATTTTTTTTGTTTAAACTATTTAAAATTTTATTTAATAAAAATAAGACGCTAATTAGAATAAAAGATTACATAGAATCTTTTAAAAAAAAGAGTAAACCGCCATTTTGGTCCCTGAGGTTTGGGCAGTTTTGCCACTTTAGTCCAAATTTCAAACCTTTTGCCATTTTGGTCCCTGTAATTTCAGTTTTATTGTCATTTTGGTCCAAATCTCAAATCAGGTCAGATTAAAAAAAAACTGATTTTTGTCCTTTTCCTTAGGGGCATTTTGGTCATTTTGCATTATATAAATAATATATATATATATATATATATACTCTCATCTCTGACTCTCTCTCTCTTTGTATCACACATTCAACCATTCATCTTCTTTCTCTTCACCCACAACCACCACCTTCCACGACCACCTCCACCACCAATACCCACAGTCGTAACCCCCACCACTACCCTTCAGCCTAAAAAGCAACTGTTCTTCTGATAACGACATGTGCATCACTAAAAGGTTTGAGATTTGAAATCACCGGAAGTCGATCGAGAGAGAGAAACCGAGGGTTTAGTTTCTCAGGTGAACAGTTAGAGAGAGAGTATGTGTGCAGTGGAGACCGGAGAGAAGTCACCGGCACGACAGATCCGAGTTATATCTGTGTTTTTATGGGTGGCAGCGACAGTGGAAACCACCAAAGCTCAAAATCCCACAAACATAATCACAAAATCACACATTATTCGAATCAAATCACGGTATCCGGACTGTCAAATTCGCCGTTGGTGGATCAATCTAAGGTACGTGTCATCGTAGATCTGAACAAATTGATGCTTCGTAAATTAGGTTTACGTAGTTGTAATTCGAGATCGATGCTTCCGGCGGTGATAGTGCCATTGGATTTAGGTAATTCACTGCGTAAAACCCTGAGTATGGAGGAGACTCTTGTGATAATTACTGGGATACAACAAATTAGCGCGGAGAACACGAGTTTCGGTTAGTTCGGTTCAAGATCCTGTTAACAACCATGACTGTAATCATGTTGTTCAAGATGATGGATTTCAAGAAAATGAAGCTGAGGTAATGTCGTTAGAGGGTGATCGGGTATTTGAAACCGCGTTGGTGAGTGATTCGACTGGTTTATGTGGCGGTGGTGAAGTTCATGGTGGTGTTAGATAGAGAGAAGAGAGAGAGGGGGGGATTTTTAGAGAGAGAGAGAGAGAGAAGAGAGAGAGAGGTTGGGGTTTTTAGAGAGAGAGGAGTCAGGAAAGAGTGTGCAGAGTTTTTTTGAGGGCTTTTTTTTATTTTATTTATATATATTAATTCTTAAAATGACCAAAATGCCCCTGAGGAAAAGGACAAAAATCAGGTTTTTTTTTAGAAATTTGACCTTGAGATTTGGACCAAAATGGCAATAAAACTAAAACCACAGGGACCAAAATAGCAAAAGGTTTGAAATTTAGACTAAAGTGGCAAAACCTCAGGGAGCAAAATGGTAGTTTACTCTTTAAAAAACTACAAAGAAAAACTAAAAAATAAACGACATAAAATAAAAAAAACATAAAATTAAAACCTACATAAAAGTTACTACATGTTATATTTTTTCATTGTTTCTTCTTTCATTTCCAACGTCATTGCCAATTGTGGGCCTGTAAGGTGATCGACGGGCACGATGAGAAATTTCATATGTTCGTGGTTTTCTTTTAGACATATCTTTTTATCGAACAACGCTTGGATATTTTTCCTGATCTCGATCCTTTTCTGTTGGAGGAAATTAAATGTATCAATTTTGGTTTTATGATCTTCCAACTGGTCGGAGTACAACACTTTACCCGAGGCCAAACCCGATCTCGATCTTTGAAGCCGTTTTTTTTACGTGTCTCTACCGGGTGGGCGGGAAGGAGAATCATCAAAATCATCCAAATTAAGATCAAACTCTTTATCACGAGCATTGAACTAAGCTTAGGACGACGGTGTTTTTGCACTTTTTGATGAGGTTGACTCGCTAGCAGGAGGGACTCTAGCCCATTTCGAAGCGTACCTACATACATCCCAACAATGCATGTACTTGAAGTCGTTCTTCTTGTTCTCTTTGTATGCTAGGAAGGCATTCTTGACAAAGTTAACATCGGTTTCACCGCTTCTTGGCGTGTTCTTCGCCTTACGGAAACAAGCGTTGAACGCGGTGACGTGTGTGTTTATATCCCCTCACTTCGACGAGAGGCTATCGTTTTCACGATACACCTCCCCCCTTTGCAATTGTGCATGAAATGTTTTCTTGATCGAATCCCAAAAATATTTTTTTGTGACGTGAATTCCCTATTCCAAAAACACAAATAATATTATAAACATTATAAAAAATCATAATAAAGCTTAAAACATAATATTGTAAACATTAAATATGTCATATTAAAAAAATAACATGAATCGGATTTTGCGATTCGTCGAACCAACATTGTGTCAAAGTAACTTCTTCTTGAAGCGTCCATTTTATTTGTGTTCGTTGAGCGGCCGCTAATGTTTTCTCTTCATCGGTTTTTTTTCTTGTGGCTTCTTTTTTTTGGCCATTTTTAATGACGAACCACCAACGTCTTGCGGGTTGAGTTTCATGCACGGATTCGGGTTGGGATAAGGTAACTGGTATTTGTTGTTGCGACATTGGAATAGACGAGTCGTCGTATGGAAAGTTTTTGTATACACGGTTTCCTATAAACGATGCGATTTCAGCTAGATCAGGACACTGTGAGTATACTAAACCGTGTTGCAGTTTTGTGGATGGCCATTGTAATGGGTATTTGTTGATGAGGCGGTGGACGGATTGGTGGCGGGCTAGGGTTTGGGTTTTCTTGGTATCCATAGGGGTTGTTTAGGTCGTAGCCGCGGTTATAAGGATGCATTGTAGTATGTTGTGGGTTGATTTTATAAAAAGTAAAGTGATATGGTAGAAGAAGTAGATAAGTGGTAAAAAATGTAAAAATAGGTAGGTAGTGGAGGGTTCAAATGAGAAGAATTTTTGAGTTAAATGCTTGGTTGGTCCCTGTGGTTTGCAAAAATTTCACACTTGGTCCCAATGGTTTACTAATTACACTCGTGGTCCCAAAACTTGTCAAAAGTGCACTCGCTTGGTCCCCAGCCCTAACTTAAGTTAAATTTCTTTGTTAAAACCCCTCACGTGCTTATCACGTGAGGGTAATTTGGTCTTTTCACCTTGACTTGATGTCTACTTTTGTAATTGCACAGTATAGTCCCTGGATGTCAGTTGATATTTATGGTTTTCCCTCTCAGTTCTTCTCATCTCTCTCACACTAACACCAAGAAACCCTCTCGTCACTTCACTTTCTCTGCAAAATCCAGGCGATTGAAGAAATAATCAGCCGTATAGGATCGATCGAACATAATGGGTTGGTACATTAGGGACGAGTATGATGATTTCACTCCAGATCGTGATTACAGTAAGTTTTTTTGTATGATTGTGCTAAAGTTCAAACATTTTGCGATTTTTAAGTGTCTGATAGTGTTTTGCCTGTTTTTTTGTTATGATTTTTTAACAGAAGGAAACCCTAGTTTGTTTTCTGCAAAAATCTTCTATGGTGGATTTTTTAGGAAGGTTCCAAGCAGAAGGTATCTACAAGGAAGGTCAGTGTATGTGGATTACATCGACGTTGATGAGTTTTCTGTTCATGAAGTCGATTGGATGATGCGAGAACTAAAGTTGTTGAAAGAAAAGGTGCCACTTTATTATCATTTTCAAATACCATGTAGAGATTTAGATACTGGTTTGGTAGCTTTAGGGTGTGATGCTGATGTTCGTAACTTGTCAAAATATGTGGGTGAAAATAAGTTAATCAACTTTTACATTGAACAAGGAACATTTATGGTTGATACTTATTTAAAATACCTGAGGGATCTAAGGTTGTTATTGAGGAATTAGCAGAGGAAAACCAGGAGATTGTTGGTGTTAGACAAAACAAAAAAAAAGTTGGTACCTAGAAGGAGATTGATGCTTGAGTATGTTGAAGGGTCCTCTAGTGCTAATAAGAGTACAAGTAATATAGAGATTGAGACTGATAATGCAGTAGGTAACAATGATAACGCAGTAGGTAAAAATGATAATCCAGTAGTTAACAATGATAATCCAGTAGGTAACAATGATAATATAGGGATTGAGACTGATAATGCAAAAGAGGGTACATCGATTTTTCTAGAGAATTCCCAAACAATGAGGGTCATAAGGATAATGAGGGTGAGGATAATAGGGAGGCTGAGGATGAGGGTGAGGGTAATAGGGAGGCTTAGGATGAGGGTGGTAGTGAGGATGAGGGTGGTGGTGAGGTTGACTGTTCTCATCAAAGTGAGAATGAGGGTGATGATTCAGAAGACAGTGACTACATAGTTGACAATGATTATTAGGTGTAAGAAATGGAAGTTGATATGAGGGACTTCAATGTTTTTGTAGATGAGGATGAAGAATATGTGGGAAGCCGTAATTCTGGCATTGATGATGATGTTAGAAATGAAGTGGATTATGAAAATGAAATTGATGACAACCTTAGCTATGAATCATTTGATAGCTTAACTGATGAATCAATGGAAGATTTTGAAACAAGAAGGAGCCAAAAGCTAAGGGAAATCAGTAATAAACAAAAGGTTAGCATTTGTTTACTTAACTGTTTATTATTTACGAAAACATTTGTCAAAATATTTACTTAACTGTTTGAACAGGGAAAGAGTAGGATGCATGAAGCAAGGTTTTACTTGGGTCAACAATTTGGATCTGCAAAGGAGGTTAAAGAACAAGTTAGGAGGCATGCCGTTCTTACCAAAAGGGAGTTGTCATTTTTGAGAAATGACAAGGCTAGGATTAGAGTAGTATGTGAAGGGAACGTCCCAGTTTACAAGAAAGGTGATGGGTTTGAGAAACAAGTACCCAAGAAGGGCAATAAGGGAAAATCTGTTGGGCCCAAGCCCAATGAACCTACTATTGGGCCCAGGTCCAGGGAATCTTTCAGTGGGTCTCAAAAGTCAAAAAAGGTACTCACTGCCAATGCCATATTCTGTAGAAAAAGAAAAGAAAGATTAGACAAAGTAGTTTGTCCATTTATGTTGTATGTTGCTAAAGAGAAATATGAAGTGGAAACTTAGACAGTGAAAACTCACAAGTCGGAACACACCTGTCTGCAAACTAGAGAAAGATGGTTGTTGTGTCTTTACTAATTAGGTTTGTTGTGTCTTTATTAGGTTTGTTGGGTATTAAATGGTCATCCGTATCGCTTTTGCACTTTATTAACAATGGTCATCCGTATCGATTTTGAACTTTATTAACAATGGTCATCCATATCGCTTTTGCGCTTTATTAACAGTACCTTTGAACACCCAAAATCGACCAATTTCATTCAAGTAGTATTTGGTCAAATTACATAATTTACAATAACATTACACTCAATCTAACAACATTGCAAACTGTAACCCTAACAGAAACAACAGTACTAAAATCAGCTTGTTCTTCCATCTTAGTTCAGTCCGAAGTTCATCCCTTTCTTGATCCGCCCTGTTTCTTGCTCGAAGTAGCCCTGGAATGATGCGAACAGCTCGTGGGCATATTGGCGGATCAACCCAACCAACAAATCCAGGACACGTGATCCTGTCACATCAAACAATTCAAAAATTCAAACCAAATACAACATCGATTAATGAAAGCTATTGCTTACCGGTGATGGACATGAATAGAATCGACGTCCTGGGTTGTTGTCGGTCCATGATGTTCGAACAATGGCTAACTTTCCACATCGACAGGTTGCCATCTTCTATGGTTCCAGGAGAAACATGGGAGACAGGATGAAATCTAGGGTTCCATGAAGAAGACGGTCGTTATTATTGAGGGAAAAGAGAAGATAAGGTGGTTTTTATAATGGGCTCGAGGTGAAAAGACCAAATTACCCTCATGTGCTTAGCACGTGAGGGGTTTTAACAGAGAAATTTAACTTAAGTTAGGGCTGGGGACCAAGCGAGTGCACTTTTGACAAGTTTTGGGACCACGAGTGTAATTAGTAAACCATTGGGAACAAGTGTGAAATTTTTGCAAACCACAGGGACCAACCAAACATTTAACTCATTTTTTTTAAAAAGAAAAAAGAAGAAGTTTCAACTAATAAGAATGTTTTATTTTACTTTATTTAATATTTGTATTTAATTTTAATATAAGGGTATATTGGTAAACTTACATAAATCATTAATTTGGATTCTTTCCCTTTAATAACTGGCTAAATTAAATTTGTAACTCATTTTCAAAATATATATACTTTTTCTAAATTAAAAAAAAAAACTTAATTTAAAGTGTAAAATAAATTACTAGTTGTGTAGGATAAATTACGAGTTGTGTAGGATATATTTCGAGATGTGTAGGATAAAATTCGACTGTGTAGGATAAAATTCTATAATGTGTAGGGTATATGTAGGAAAATTTTGATATGTGTAGGTTTTGTAGATTATATGTAGGATAATTAATGATTAGTTAACTAATTAATTAAAAAGAGAAAAATTAATGATATGAGTTATAAATGAAATAACATTTTACTAATATGTCATTTCTTCTTTTTCTTCTCACATTAAATTTCTTCTCAAATGAACCTTCCCCTAGGTAGGTATTTATATATTGGTTTAATATGTAAATAATTTTTTTGAACTAGCCGTTTGGCAACGGCTACCCCCAACGGCTACTTTGAACCAGCCAACCAAAGCCATCCATGTCACCCCCCGGCCCGCCCCACGCCAGGCACAATCTCCACACCAAGCAGGCAACGCCATGCCCAACGTTGAGCCGAGGTGGTGTAGCCAGCGTTTAATACCCTTCACCGCCCCAACCCACGCCCCACACCCCATAGTCTTGGTATGCAAGTTAATACGTGATTTATATCGATTGAATATTGTAAAGTGAAATACCGGTACCGATGTTATTCGGACAATATCAATTCGGTTTGTCACGGTACCGACACTTGATATACGTTATGATGCCAAAATTCTCTATTGCCAATCAACCCCATATTCAATGAAATTTGAACCGGAACTCCGAGAGAACTATTAAAATGAATAACGGTACCCATACCAATGTTGTTGGGACGATATCGATTGGTTTGTCACAGTAAAGAAAGAAAACAAATATATTTGATCTGTTCAATTTTAAATAAAACATTAACCAAAACGTAGATAAAAATAAACACGTCACAACACTATATATGAAATTGTATGAAATGTAGATAAAAATAAACACGCAACGCTATATATTGCATGACGCGTTATATTATATTATTAAAATAAGGAAAGGGTAAACGACGTCACTTTATACATGGGGGGGGGGATATTCCACGGTCCTCCTAACCGCTGGAGTGATCACACTCCACAAGCCAGCTTAGCCTCATAGCTGCCTGGGGCTGAATACCCAACCGAGAGCGAAGAGCTTGGCCGTGGAGATGCGGACACCAAGATTCGAACCCGGGATCTCTAGGGAGAGGCTGGGTGAGGCTGGCCAACTGGGCTACCCAGAAGGTTACGTCACTTTATACATAAATAGAAAGTTGTGAGGTAGCTTTGATTATATGTACGTTTGTGCTTCGATCACTTGTACATTACTAGTCACAATTCGGTTTTGAACAAAATTTATATCGAGACATAGATAAAAATAAGCGTGTCGTAACAACATCCTCATAACTCCATCAAACACGTTTTTTAAAAATTATAAAAGAAAAAAAAAAGAAAATATGCTTAAAAATAACTATAATAATAATAATAAATGAACTTACTGTTTTAAACTGTTTTCTTTTTAATACAAATCTTTAAGACCGGTGGGTATGGTGAGGATAGTCTTTTTGGAGACTACCCGCCACGTAGGCGCCACGTAATCACGGGAGGAGGATGCTCCTCTTAGAGACTACCCAAGGGTGTGGGGACTAGCCAAGACTACTCCACCATTAATAATATATTAATATATATATATATATATATATATATATATATATATATATATATATAAAGGATGAGAGAGAAGGCACATGGGGGACCCACCAGCTTGCCCCGTCTCCGGCGTTACAATTATGACGGAAGTGCCGAGGACAGCCCCTAGGGGGCGGTGTGTGACTGACCTAAAGGGGGGGGGGGGCTGTGCCGATCCCCATACCCACCGGTCTAATACATTATGCTGTGACCAGACATGCCTCTCTTTGAAAATTGTATTAGTTTAATACAAACCTTTAATACCTTATACTTGTGAAATAAAATAAAACTAAAATAAGACACAAAATTTTAAATCTTCAATAGCTTAGCTTCGAGATTGAAACTATTGTTTTGGACCTAAATAATTCGTGGGATACTCAAGTTTGATAAAAGCTCGAATTGAGCTGATTTTAAACAAGTTAAAGCCTTAATAATAAGTTCGTTTAATAAACAAGTCTGAGATTCACTTATTAAGCTCGGGTAGACCAACAAGCATATTACGTGTTGTGTATTTTGAGTGAGAATTGTATTTTTTATATTGAAAAAAGGTGGTTGGTAATGTTTTTGTATATCATGTAATCTGAAAACCGTAGAGTGCAATATTAGAGGTATTGTATTTGTCTTACATATTTTATTGAAAATAGTTTTAATATGTTTTTGAAATTTTCACTAGCAATAACACCCGCGCGCGTGTACATCGCAAACATCAAATAAATTAGTCCAAACGTTATATGATGCGTTAACCATATGAAAACACGTGTTTCGACATAATCGATTTAACTCAATGTAACCTATATAAACAATGTGATTGGATCAAAACATAAAGTAATCAAATTTATAGTGTACAATCATAACGTTTTACATGTGACCCTAGTTATACATACAAAATGTAACGGGTATAACGAAAAAGTTGACACGTATAATCAAAAGAGATTAATTAGAGCGTTTAAAAAAAGGGAAAAAAAGAAACCACAATTTGACTCCACTCCGATCGAATCAAAATTTACAAAGCATTCATAAAATAATTACGAAAACATATTATATTTGACCTGAGTCGTTCTCCAAAAAAGTTTACGTCGAAACATACACCAACTCGAATTTATACCGAAATGTAAACAAAAATATGCACGAAAAAAATAGTTTTTTTTTTAAATGAAAATGTATTACATTTAACCTGAATCGTTTTCAGGAAAAGTTTACGTCGAAATGTAGAGCAAATCGAATTTATGTTGACACGTACACAAAAATATGCACGTAAAAAAGTTAGTTTTTTCTTAAGTAAAGGGGGTATAGTGGTAAACTCGAAACAAATTATTAGTAATAACTTTATAGGCTAAATATGTTCTTAAAATCGTGACAAGTAGCACTAATGCCACATCACTGACAACGACCACCAACATTAGAAGAGCTCGTAAAAATAAAATAAAAACAGTAAAAAAACAACACCGAACGAAAAACAAACGTAAAATCGTTCAACCACACACACACACGCCCGCCCGTTGCGACGTGTTAATGCAAAGAAATTAGCCATAAACGTTAAACGTTAAAAATAATAACTAAGTCGATGTAGGACCCGCACGTTATGACGAACTTGTTAAACGAAGAAAAATAGACGCTTTGTGACTGGTCTGTCAAACAGGAAAAAACAGACGAAAAACGGTTGAACCACACACGCACGTTGTGGCGTGTTGACTCGCAAAATTTAGAACCAAACGAAAAACTTGCGAAACATGAAAAGTATGGGGGACGGAAGTTAAAAATAAAAAGTGTGGGGATTGAATTGTAAAAGATGAGTTAAAGGGGTTAAATGCAAAAGATAAGGACATTTGGGTTCAAAATGAAAAATACAAAATTTTTTTGAAAAACACCCAATGCATAAGTTACAACAATACATAGCAACAATATCTTGCTAATTTATACTTTGTAAATTTGGTTTTTATCTTTTTTAAAAGTTTAAAATGACACCGAAAGAATTTAATAGGTAACTAGTGGTGGACCTACTCAGAGTTGTGGGTGGGCGGCCACATCTCTTGCAAAGAAAATTTAGTGTATATTTTAGGCAAAAAAGCCGACCACACCCTTCGCAAATATGATTGGACACCTCATCCGCACCCCCAACAAATAATTTATGGGTCCGTCACTGGTAAGTAACCCTCAAAAAATCTCTTCCTAAAAAAAATCTCAACTCACGTAAAAAAATGGGATCCACCACGACGGTACGTAACCAAATTGGTCTATGGAAATTTTTTTGTTGACTTTAATGAGTTAAGTCTTAATCATGGAAATAGTAAGAACCGTAGATTTAAATGATGGGTTAGAAATAACGAAATTCAATATGATATTATCTTTTATTACATTTTATTCCATTCTAGCTAGTCGAATTCTCTTTGCATTGCGTCAGGAATTCGGTTGTATTAGTTTGATTCGTGATATGTCTAGAAAATTGTTATACATTAGTCGAAAACCATAAAATAAATATTATAATCAGTTTTAATAATATTGATACTAGTCACATATAGTTAAAAATATATTTTTACCACTCTGCTTTTAAAATTGTTATCAAACGAAAAATACCCACACACACTCATACCTCTTTAATTTTAAATACAAATCTTGATATTGTTTGGCTAAACCAAACGGTATATTAGTGGCTGTCACATGAAAGTCCTTTTTTCGAACTTAGTTTGTGTATATATGAGTTTAGAACGAAACAATTAACAAGAAAGGGTGTTGATGGTAGCGTGCTACCACCATTATCTTATATCTAGACTTCTTTTTTACTGACATTATTTTTAACGTTGCGTCTATGTTTCAGATTTAGTTTTTTTTAGGTTTTCTAAACCAAACAACATATCACATTATTAGTGGTTGTCACATAGAAGAAGCCTTTTTTCCGGACTTATTTAATGTATGTATTAGTTTAGAATGAAACAATTAACAAAAAAGGGTGTTGATACCATCATAACCCATTAGTTTAAAACAAAAGGAGAACACAATCTTATGGAAACATAATATATAAATCCTTTCTGAGGGTGTCGGGGCTCCTTATAAATCGTCACACCATTAGTTACAAACCAACCAATCATAAAATGACACCTTATTCCATCTAATTCTATCACAACATCACTAAATCACTTGCACCACTCATCACACCCATCACAACAATGCACCTCATTCCCACAACAACCACTACAGTGACCACCAACACGTCCATCATTATCACTACTGCGGTCACACCACTTGCGGCGGTGTGATCACGATGACCACGCCACAGTGGCTGTCTGGCACCCCGGCTGACCTTATAAATCAAATTAAATAGAAAGAATTACAATCAAGTTTTGTACAATTTATATCCCTTAAAAATATAAACTTGTCTTGTATTAAATTGTATTTTACGTAATTATAGAGATATTACTACATATTGTTTTCATTGTTATCATGCGTTTTTATCCTCCAAATAGTGATTAATATAATCCAAGATGATAACAAGCCTTTCTTTAGTATATTACTTTAAATTAGGGTTTTTTATTTTCATTTCCTCTTCCTTACTATTTCCTTTTTGTCACAAGGTGACCATTGCATCTCTTTCCCGTATTCTTCTCCTTTATGCATCGATATTCCTTTGTGATTGGCGCCTCCTCCCCTCCACATTCTTGGTCAAATTCCATCTCCCAACACCACACATTCTCTCCAATTCCAATTCCGATTCACCAGAGTAACCGTTACCTATCAATCCCAAAAAAACCCGACCCGAATCCATCCCAATTCACACAACAAAGTCCCCTTCAAATTAGGTCAGATTTCAGTACCAAATTGACCCATCAAAACCCTTTTTAATCTTTCAAATTCGTATGTTTCATCTTCTGGTACGGGTGATTAGTCAATTTTGGTGAATAATTTTATCTAATTTTGTCAAAATCGTCATGAATTTCACAACCCCCTTTTGTTGCTGCTCGTATGTCTCTGTTTCCTCTGTTTTCTTGCTTCAGGTTGAATTCATTAATCATGATTAAATGGGTCAATCTTTTTTTATAAATTTCGAATACCCATTTGGATTTTGATACCATGGATTTTTGGGCATACAACCACATTTGACTTCCCTTCTACGATCACCCTCTTTATCTCGATCAACATTCTCAGAACTTGTTCAACCCTACCATAGGTCTTTTCAACTTCTGAACTACGTTTCATTCGTTCAGCAACATTATTTTACAAACCTTTTTCATCTAGTCAAAATCAAACCTCTTTACCAATCACTAATTCATTTTTCTATGGATGCACTCCAAGTGTTTGATGAAATGCCTATGCTTAAATTTTGGTTTTTACATCCAAATTTCGTGTCTCAACTTGAATCGTGATTTATTTAGCCTTAATGACAACCCCTTCTACGCCTTTGAATGGCTCCTGGCCATGTCCTTTTCGTATGTTTCATTGTTGCCCGGATGGTGAAGTGGGAAATAAGGGGATTTCTCGGTTGATCTCTCATCTCAAGAGGTTACACCTTTCTAGTGTTGAACGTAGAAGTGCGTTGCGTGAGGCTATTTCTACGGACCATGGGTTGTTCATGGACGTAGAAGGTACTCTGAAGTTTTTTGGCCAATGGATGTGTGGGAAGTGTTTGAGTATACATGCATTGAGTCGTGCATGCCATCACCCCGATGGGCTTGTCCGTTTTACCAATCGTGATAAGGACATAGATAGTTACATTATAGGGATTTCGAGGCCCTCTCCTAAGGCGCACGTGACCAATGTTCATGAGTCGTTCATGTTGGATACCGTTCTACTAGATCGTGTCTTTAAAGCACCCATTGTCACCATGAAGAGCATCCCTCATAGCTGTCGGTTGGCTTTCTCCCAGGCGTTGAAAACCGCTCTCTACAAAGTGGTTGCCCAACCTAGATCCATTGAAGCATGGGTTAGTTTGTTTCTTCTTCCTCGCTGCACTTTGCAAGTGGTTAAACCAAAAAATAGGCAAGAAAGAAGGTCTGGGAATAGGAAGGCATTGCAACAAAGATCAATTCTGAATTCTTTAGCCACATGGGGGAAAGAAGATGGTATTTTTATGTTAGTTAAAAATATATTTGATAGTCCTATGGTGGGGTCTCTATGTCAAGGAGGTGTTGATAATCCTGAGGAGAGTACTGTTAGTAATACCAATGTTCGACAGTGTCTTCGAAAGGTTGCTGATGGCCACTTTACAGCTGCAGTGAAGGTGTTATGTTCATCCGGTGTTGCTCCGTACAATGATAATACCGTACAGGCTTTAGAGGCTAAACACCCGTACAGAGAACCTCCATCTATGCCAGGTACTATATATTCTGAGCCTCCCCTTGTCGCAGAGGTGGATGGTGTTCTTTGCTGCATTAAATCGTTTCCTAAAGGAACCTCATGTGGGAGGGATGGCTTGAGAGCACAACACATTTTGGATGCTTTATGTGGAGAGGGTTCTGCTATTGCCACTGATCTCTTATGCGCTATCACTAAGGTAGTCAACTTATGGCTAGGGGGGAAATGTCCATCGTGTTTGGCAGAGTTTGTCGCGTCTGCTCCCCTTACACCGCTTTTAAAACCCGACAATGGGATTCGACCTATTGCAGTAGGTACTATATGGAGGCGTTTGGTTTCCAAGGTTGCTATGAAGGGTGTTGGTAAAGAAATGACCAAGTACCTTAATGATTTTCAGTTTGGGGTCGGCGTGTCGGGTGGCGCTGAGGCCATTTTACACAGCGTCAATAGGGTTCTAAGTGAACGTCACACTGATGGGTCTCTTGCAATGCTTACGGTAGATTTATCTAATGCTTTTAACCAGGTGGATAGATCAGCCTTACTTCGTGAGGTCAGGATGAGGTGCCCTTCTATTTCTTTGTGGGTGGAATTTCTATATGGGCAGCCAGCAAGATTGTATCTTGGAGATGGGCACATTTGGTCTACCACGGGAGTTCAGCAAGGGGACCCATTGGGACCACTTCTTTTCGCTCTTGTTTTGCATCCCCTTGTGCATCAGATTAGAGACAAATGCAAGCTTCTCCTTCATGCTTGGTATCTTGATGATGGGACTGTCATTGGAGGTTCAGAAGAGGTGGCTAGAGTGTTGGACATCATTAGGGTCTCGGGCCCAACATTGGGTCTTGATCTTAATATTAAGAAAACTGAGTTATTTTGGCCTTCTTGTGATGGTAGCAAGTTTCATGAAGGGTTATTTCCTAAAGACATCGGGAGGCCATTAGTGGGGGTGAAGCTTCTTGGAGGGGCTGTTAGTAGAGACGCAAGCTTTATTAGTGGGTTGGCAAAGAAAAGAGCTGCTAAGGCAGTAGATTTGATGCGTCTTCTACCGAAATTAGGTGACCCGCAGAGTGAACTACTCTTGCTTCGATCCTGTATGGGTATTGCCAAACTTTTCTTTGGCTTGAGGACATGCCAACCTGTACACATGAAAGATGCGGCGTTGTTCTTTGACAAAGGTTTGCGTGAGGCGATTGAGGAATTGGTGGTTTGTGGAGGTCCTTTCTTTGGAGACCTCCAGTGGCGACTTGCTTCTTTACCTATTAGGTTTGGAGGTTTGGGGTTGTATTCGGCTGTGGAGGCTTCATCCTACGCTTTTGTGGCCTCAAGGGCCCAATCGTGGGTGCTACAGGACCACATCTTAAGAGACAGTGGCATATGCAGTATGGATTCTGATTATGTTTGTGCTTTGGCTTGTCTTCGTGATACGATTCCAAGCTTTGACTTCAGCGGTTTCACTAATAAGGACACCGCCCCCCTAAAGCCCAACATGCATTGGCGAGTGCTCTTTTTAGTAAAATTGTCAACGAAATCGAAGTGCAGTTTGACTTGACCGTTAGACAAAAAGCCGTTTTTGAGTGTCTCCGAGCACCACATGCACAAGATTTTCTTCTTGCTATACCTATAGATGGGTTAGGCCAGCATATGTCGCCGGTGGAGTACCGTACTATCCTTAAATATCGCCTCATGATTCCTTTATTCCCGGTTGATGAGGTATGCCCTGTTTGTCATAAGGCGTGTTTGGATTCTTTTGGTGAGCATGCAGTTCATTGTAGAGAGCTCCCGGGGTTCAAATACCGACATGATTTGGTTAGGGATGTCCTTTTTGACATATTCAGGTGCGCTGGTATTTCTGCTAAGAAAGAGGCACCCGTTAATTTCTTAACAGACCCGTTGGAAGGGAGATCTACCCTTCGACCAGCCGACATTCTGGTCTTTGGATGGGTAGGAGGAAAACACGCATGTGTGGATCTAACAGGGGTTTCCCCGCTTGTGGGCTTAGGGAGTAGTGCTTTCACAGTGGGTCAGGCTGCTTTAAAGGCTGCTTCGGGTAAAGTGATCAAGCATGAGAAAGCGTGCCTTGACAACCAGCACGTGTTTATCCCATTTGCTTTTGATACTTTTGGTTTTCTGGCGCCAGAGGCTGTGGACCTACTTAGTCGAGTTCAAAGGGTCATGCATAGTAATGTTATGACCCCGAGATCTATGGACGTAGTTTTTAAAAGGCTTAGTTTTGCTATTCAAAAAGGGGTAGCGGCGCAGCTTGTTGCCCGTTTACCAACTATCTCGATGTAAATACTTAAACTTGTTTAATTAAATCATTATTTTGGGCCAAAAAAAAAAAATGGACTTTAAACTTTGCCGACTTATCAAAATCTTAGACTGCGGTGAGTGGGGGGCTTGGGTTGGGGGCTTTCCTTGACAAATGACACATGACGATAGTGAGGTCCACCGGACCACCCCAAAAAAAGTGAGGTGTGGAAGCGGCGTGAGTTAGCGGCGTTGGGCAGTCATGTTGGCTGACTTTATTTTTTTTTTCTTTAAATAGTTGAGATTTTTTAAATGAAGGTCCAATCTTGGCTAGCCAGCTCACCTCACCCCCCGCCCCACGCCAGGCTCCATAGCGACGCTGGCCAGGCAACGCCAACACCAACGTTGGCACGGAGTGGTTTAGCCAGCGTTGGCTGGCTTCCCCCGCCCAACCAACGCCACCACTCCTCGCAATCTTAGAACGAAATTTATTAAATTTTACTATTAACCCCTTTGGGGGTATTGTGCGTATGCTCTGTGATAAGTTTTTAGTAGTGAATTGTAAGAATCTTATAAATATATATACACGTCATTATAGTTGTGATAAATAAGGTTGTTATGTAACGGTATAACGGTATAAGGGAATCTCTCTCTCCACACTATTATATAGCCAACATTATGTACACTTTTTATATGATTTTTTATGATTCTATACTTTAAATTAGTTACGCATTCAACATGTCCATATGTGTGTGTGAAGGGTCAAATAAAAATGACTTTGCTGTAGAACGTGCAAAATTTGTTATGTATTTAATAGAGAATCAAATAAAAATAAAAAGTTTATTTTGCTTAAGTAGCATGAGAAGGAATCTTAACTATTTATTTTTTAAATCAATGATTAAGATGAAAGTGTAAGAGAAAGAAGTAGTGCAAGGGTATCTTGGGAAAATCCTATTTATGGACTTTCTCTCTTCACATGCAAGTTACATGCATATTTCACCCCCAATTTTTAAACGTTCATAACTTTTTTATACGACATTATTTTTTCATAAAAATTTCACCGTAAAATCGAGCGTCTTTTTATCTTTAATTTGAGTACCATATTGCTATATAAAATATGAATACTAAAAAAACCACTAAAATGTGTTATATTTCTATGTTGTATAACATTTTTTTATGCTGGATTTTTGTACTATATTTTTGTGCTAAATTTTTTTGTCTTCAATTTTTTTTCTCATTTTTTGTGCTGGATTTTTTTGTACTACATTTTTTGCTGAATTTTTTCGTGTTATATTTTTTGTACTAGATTTTTTGTGCTATATTTTTTTGTACTACACTTTTTGTGCTATATTTTTTTAGCTATAATTTTTTTGTTGTATTTTTAAAAAACAAAAGGGGGTTACATGTCATTTTCACTCCTATTTATAAGGACCAAAATGTTCTTCATTCCTACTTATTAGGTGTGCCACATGTCATAATTACAATCCTTCTTAGACTACTTAGGCAAAATCCACTTTTTAGTGGATCATTCCTCTGAAAATGGTTATATTATTCTGTTAGTGTGTTAGTGCATATATGCTTACACGTTGTGAAGTGCATTCACTATCTTAATGACAAAAACAGATATAAACATGTGATTTTGAATGCTAAATACAATTATCCATGTCTTTATTATATATTCTCTGAATCTCTGATCATATGAAATGATGTCCAAATGATTAACTAGCAATGCTACGATCATGCCATATATGGTATAAAAAATATCGAGAGTTAAAGAACAAAAAAACCATAGTCGATGCTACGATCGAACTCATACCATGTAACAATCGCCTAAGGTGCATGTAAAAGTGTTTCCAATACCTAAACAAGCTATACTATCCAAGTAACAAAAAACTCACGGTTGATGATTAAGTTCGATCGTGGATCGTTTGTCACGGGAGGAAATTAATCGACAGTACAAGATCTGTAACACCCCAATTTTCACCAACAAGATATTTAGACAGAATAATAGACAATATTTTAGTCAACGAGATGCTTAACGATAGTGGACACGGTAATTTTGATTTAATGGGCTTGGAGGGGGCTGAGAGTCATTAATGATAATTACATTGCAAGCTTTGGTAGCAAGGTGAACGGATTGGAATTCAAAAATCATCATAAGCCTAGGTAGCAAAGGTATATGCAGTCGGGAAAACTCCTAATCTTCCAAGTGGTGATGTATCTATGATCTCATCCGGATATTTAAGATTTAGGAAACTATGGTGACACAAGACGTATCTTACAAATAATAAAAAGAGTAATTAATTATTTGTATCAAAATTTATATATGTTTGGTTATGTTCTTGTTGGTTGTTTAGTGTTTGTGTTATTTTACAATTTAGGGTAACTTGTATCTCTTGACATTTCTCATTCTCGCACGATATTTTATTCACGGGTCGCATAATGCAAACTGTGAGTAGATCTATCCCTTTTCGTTTTTTATAATTAATCTTTTTGGGATGTATCATGTGTCACAATGTTTCTCATGATTCATTTATCTTAATTAACAGCATGCAGAGTAAATGTGTTTATGTGCTATATATTTGCCATTTATTTGTTTACTCACTTGATGTGGCTGTCTGGCATTGTTTTGTTTAATCGCTTTGTGTCGCAGTTTCTCACGTGGATCCACTGGTTGACTAGGTTCCCTACGGACAAGGGTCGTAGCCTAGTATCGCCATCATCATTTAGATTCGTTCTTCGAAGCTTGAGCCTCGCAGTGTTGTATTTGTCGTAGCTTGTTGGTGTTATATTTTATTGTTGTGGTATTAATTGAATTTGTTAAGATCATTGTTTGTATTGTCTCATTAACACATTATTTGCATGTTAACCATTATTCCATATATAAATTAGCAACTTTTTTGTGCATTAGGAGTTGTATCCCAAGCTTGGGGAGTTTTTAAAAAAAAAAACTCTGATATTTCACTTTCAACCTAAAAGTTGTATCTTTTACATTTTAACCCATTTGAAATTTTTACTTTTAACTCAAAGTTTTTCATCTTTTAACACAACACTTTATTATTTACAACTTTGATTCCCCATACTTTTTCTCTTTCGCAAGTTTTTCGTTTTACATTTTGTTCTAAATTTTGCGAGTTAACATGTCGTAGCGTACATGTGAGGTTCAACGTTTTTTGCTCTATTTTTTCATATTTGGCAAACCCATCGCAACGCGTCCTTTTTTTCCCTTTTGAAAAGTTCTCCGCAACGGGCGGGTCCTGGATCGACTAAGTTATTATTTTCTATGTTTTACTTTTCTGGTTAATTTCTTCGCATTAGCATAATGCAACGGGTGTGCGTGGTTCAACCATTTTAGTCTGCTTTTCGTTTAGTGTAATTTTTACCATTTTATCTATATTATTTTTACGATATTGAGAGTCGATGTGGTTGTGGCACTGGTGCTACTTGACACGGTTTTACGAACGTTTTTAACCTATTTTCGGTTTACCACTATACTTCCTTTACTTAAAAACTATTTTTTACGTGCATATTTTATGTACGGGTATGTATAGATATGATTTGTTCTACATCCTGACGTAAACTCTTTTTATAGACGAGTCAGGTCAAATATAATACGTTTCCGTTTAAAGAAACCATTTTTACGTGTATATTTTTATGTACGTTTTCGTATAAATTCAAGTTGTTCTACGTTTCGACGTAAACTTTTTTGGAAATGATTCATGTCAAATATTGTCGCAACCCCCGTCCCCTAACTACCCGGGAACGAGCGGTCGCGGCCAGTTTCGGTGGTATTCATGTTTATCCTTTTAGCAGCAGAAATTACATCAGGACCATAGTTAGGAAATATTGTATCAGAGTAAAATACCACATTTTCATAATATTAAACACATGGGAATAATCCCAAGTTTCAAATACACACATTTTCATAAGGATAAACCCTACTTTACTTAATAAAAACATCTCTTTATTTTAGGAAATTTTATAGCCACATTTTCTATTTGGCTTTCACCCAAACCATTAGTTCATCATGTTTAGCACTTGGGATTTTGAACATCAGCTCTTCAACACCAGTTGTCGAAAATCTTTTTGGATTTTTCAAAATTTATGCTAAAACACACTAAAATCTTTTTGGATTTTTGAATATTATGAAATGCAGTAAAGAAATATTTACAGACAATATTTTTGTGAGTTTGTGTAAGAGGATCATATCAGTATCTGAGACAAATCACCAACACCAGAGTGTATCATTACCTTTCCTTGTTTTGGGTAATTTGGTAACAAAATCTATTGTTATCAATTCCCATTTTCAAACTGGCATTTCTAGCTGCTCCAATAAACCTGAAGGTTTCTGGTGTTCAGCTTTGACTTGGGAACAGGTTAAACACTTAGAAACATATGCTGCTATATCCTTTTTCATTCCTATCCACCAAAAATTCTTTCTTAAGTCTTGATACATCTTATCACTTCCAGGATGCATTGTATACTTAGACTTATGGGCTTCTTCCAATATACGGTGGCGTAGGTTTCCTAATTTAGGTATCCACGTTTTTTTTCTTATGGAATCTACAAATTCCATCGGTTCCTTGTTCTAATTCCTTAATCATTCCCTTCAGTTTTTCAGTATCATCCTTGGTTACTGATTCTTGTGCCTTTCTAATCTGTTCATTTAAATATATCTGTAGATTTAAATTAAGAGAACGTACTCTTTTTGGCTTTTCGTGATATTTTCGACTTAAAGCATCAGCCACTACATTTGCCTTTTGCTGCATGATACTGGATATTGCAATCATAATCACTAAGTATCTCCATCCAGCGTCTTTGTTTCATATTTAATTCCTTTTACCCAAAAACATACCTTAAACTCTTATGGTCGTTGAAAATGGTAAACTTATTACCGTAAAGGTAATGTCTCCAAATTTTACGGGCAAAAATTATGGCTCCTAATTCCAAGTCATGGGTTGAATAATTCTCCCCATGATTCTTAAGTTGTCTAGACGCGTAGGCTATAACCTTTTGACGTTGCATCAATACACATCCATAACCTAACTTAGAAGCGTCACAATAGACTACAAAGTCTTTAGTTCCTTCTGGTAACGCTAGTATGGGTGCGGTGGTTAATCTTTGCTTAAGAATTCTAAAGGCTTCTTCTTATTTTGGTCCCCATTCAAACTTAACGATTTTACAGGTTAGCTTAGTCAAGGGAATGACTATTCTAGAAAAATCTCGAATAAATCTTCTATAATAACCAGCCAATCCAAAGAAACTTCTAACCTCGGTTGGTGACTCAGGGGTTTTCCACTTGGTAATCGCCTCGATCTTGGTGGGATCTACATGAATTCCTTCATGATTGACTAAATGTCCAAGAAACTGTACCTGTTCTAACCAAAACTCGCACTTTGAAAATTTAGCATAAAGCTATTCTTTTCTCAATAAACTTAAAAGTGCGTGCAACTGCTTTGCATGTTCCTCTTCACTCCTAGAGTAAATGAGAATATCATCTATAAAGACAATTATGAATTTATCCAAATATGGCTTACATATTCGGTTCATCATGTCCATAAATGCAGCTGGGGCATTGGTTAAACCAAATGGCATGACAGTAAATTCATAATGGTCGTACCTTGTTCTAAAAGCGGTCTTAGGAATGTCCTCTTCCTAAACATTTAATTGATGATATCCTGAGCGTAAATCGATTTTCGAGAAAAATCGAGCTCCTTGCAATTGATCAAACAGATCATCGATTCTTGGTAATGGATACCGATTTTTAATCGTGACCTTGTTCAATTCACGGTAGTCAATGCACATACGCATCGATCCGTCTTTCTTTTTAACGATGAACTCGGCTGTATAATCCTTTCTCCAACAATTCGTCTAACTGTTTCTTTAGTTCCTGCATTTCTGCGGGTGCCAAATGGTAAGTTGCTTTGGCGATTGGTGCTGTTCCTGGTAGAAGATGAATTCTGAATTCAACTTCTCTGTCTGACGGTAGTCCTGGTAATTATTCTGGAAACTGAGATACTACTGGAATATCTTTTAGTTCTTTTCCTTTAGTGTTAATGATTATAGAAATCAAATACACTAACGATCCTTTTCTTATATAACTTGTTGTTTTCATTATAGAAATGAATTTCGTGGATCTAGATAGCTTATCTCATTTAATCGTGATCTTTTCACCCCTTAGTGAATTTACTTGGATCGACTTTTAATCACATAATATACTGGCTTTGTTGGCTATTAACCAATCCATTCCTAATACAACATCAAATCCTACCAAATTCATTGGATAAAGGTTTGCAATAAACTTTTGATTTAAAAATTCTATTCTTGCTCCCTACAAGATTTTAGAAATCTTAATGGTTTCTCCATTTGCTGTCTCCACTAGACATTCTTGTGGGAGTTTAGTTAATGGTTGATTGAGAAGTTTGCAAAATGAAGTATTAATAAAACTTTGGTTCGTACCAGAGTCAAATAATACTTTAGAAAAAATATCATTAACTAAAAACGTACCGGCTATCACGTCCGGAATCATCTTGGCCTCTTCTGCAGTCAGAACAAATGCTCTAGCATTCTTAGTAGTCTTATTGCCCATGGCTGGAACTAGTTTCGGACAGTTTGGCTTGATGTGACCTTTTTCTCCACAGTTGAAGCACATTCCATTAGTAGGTTTCTTCCTACAATCTTCTTCCTTGTGTCCTGGTATCTTGCAGAAATTGCAGTAGGTCGAGCATTTTCCTGAATGCTTCTTTTTGCAAGCCTTGCAGTAGGGTGCAGACGTAGAACCTACATTTTTCCCACGGTTGGAATTTCCATAACGAAATTCGTGGGTAAGCCTTTGAGCTAGGTTTCTCCTCTGGCCTTCCTCTTGTGTACGCACTAACTCATCTGTCAAGGTGTTTGCTAGTTCTACAGCTTCTTCTATGGTTTGAGGTCTAGCTGCCTTGACTACATGTCTAATCTCACTGATTAATCCCCAGATGTAATGGGAGATTGATACTGGTTCTAGTGATGCAAGGGTTGACACTATTCTATCATATTCAAAGAATAATGTAGTGTATCCCTTACTATCTACTCCAGTCATTCTAAGGTTTAAGAATTTATTTGCTATCTGTTCCTTTTCATTGGGATGGCAGAATTTCCTCTCCACCATATTCTTAAATTCCTCCCATTCCATATTGTAAACCCTGTCACTTCCCCTAGACTGGAGGATAGTGTTCCACCATTCTAAAGCTGAGTTCTTAAACAGATTGGAAGCAAACATTATCTTATCCTCTTCCACGCACTTGCTTATTTTTAAGACAGTCTCAGTCTTTTCTATCCAGCGTAGAGCTGCAACGGCCCCTTCATTGCCTGAGAATTCCATTTGTTTACAAGACCAGAATTCCTTATAAGAACAACCATAAGACATGGTCCTTCTTCTTTTGGGAAAGAGCACTTGAAGTATGGGTCCATTGTTTAAGCTGTGTTCTGGTTCAGTTGGTCGCTTACTGCCATTGTTACTTTTATTATCTGCTTCCCTAACTGTTTTGATAATATATGTCATTGCATCTATTATCCCTTGTGCCACTATGTGTTGAATGGCACTGTTATCCACTTGGTTTCCATTATTATCATTGTTCGGGTTATCGTTATTCGGGTTATTGTCATTCTGGTTTTCCTGGTTCACTTCGTTGTCCATCTGGATTTTAAACATTTACCACGTATTAATATCACAAGATAATATTTAATACAACCAATCACACAACACGCATGTTGATCAAAAACGTCGAACATTGCGACTTACTATTTCTTATATATAATATGCATTTAATACAAACCGATACTGAAATTTAAAATTACAATACTATTATGCATCCATAACTATTGTCTATATATATATATATATGTATTCAAACATACACACATATTGTATATTATTTTATTATTATTATTATTACCACCATCACTGATATGGGTTCATCCAGAACTCCATATTACGCTCGTTATACTTCTAGACGAGTCGTTCTTCGATCTGTCTCATTCTGTCACTACCTTCCAAAATCTCCTCACCGAAGGTTCGGAGTTCTTGCACATTCTCTGCACTCATTGGGGGTGCAGGGTCTGGTACTGGGTTTGGGAACTGGGGTATGGGTTCTTGGTACGGGTATGGATTCTCTAAAATTTCCCTGATGTATTGATCGCTATTATAGAAAGGATCTAGAGGGTCCAAACCTGGGTAGGCTGCTAGATTCAGCATGGGTTCGTCTTCTGGTATTGGGTAGCGTTGTTGGTAGTCCCTATGTTCGTCTAACCACGGGTCGTAATCTGGGTCTAAGGGATTGGGTGCTGGGACTCTAGGTATCTCCTCTGGGTTAAAATCAGGCATTGGGATTTGGTTTTCTGGGTTGTTCTCAATTTCCATTGGCTGTGTAGGAAACAGTGGTAATGGTTGGGGTGCTATGAGTTGCTCCAGGTTAGGGTCTGCAACTGTGGTTGCTAGGATATGGAAGTTTGCTAGACTCCTATTGAGCATATCCTGGGTGTGAGCATCTGTTTCTCTTTTGGCGGCTGCTACAGCACGCTGTTGTTGTAACTTTTTCATTCTTTTCCTACTTTCATGCGCTCCTATACTGAACCATCCTCTCTTTTTAGGAGGGAATGACTCTTCAGACTGAGCCTTAAACACGAATATCCCATCTTCATTGTCAGCTGAATACCCTGAGAGGGCAGGCTGTGAAGAGGTGCCTTCGATCCTAGGTGAGCTGGACAACTGACGGTAGGCGTCGGAAGGTCCTTGTTCGCTCATACTGTAAACTAACAAACAGTCAAATAACACACAACAATAAATTACAAATATGCACGTAGTTCCGTAATTTATTTCCTAACATATTGAATAATATCTTGGTGTCAGCAGAACACTTCTGTGGCTGAATCAGTGGCTTAGCTCTGATACCACCTTCTGTCGCAACCCCCGTCCCCTAACTACCCGGGAACGGGCGGCCGCGGCCAGTTTCGGTGGTATTCATGTTTATCATTTTAGCAGCGGAAATTACATCAGGACCGTAGTTAGGAAATATTTTATCAGAGTAAAATACCACATTTTCATAATATTAAACACATGGGAATAATCCCAAGTTTCAAATACACACATTTTCATAGGGATAAACCCTATTTTATTTAATAAAAACATCTCTTTATTTTAGGAAATTTTATAGCCACTTTTCCAAGCCTTCAGAGCTGTCCAGCTGGCTTCTATTTGGCTTTCACATTTTCTTACCTGAAACGCGTTTAAAAACATTTTGTCAGTGGGAAATACTGGTGAGTGAATCCCAGTTTAATCAAGATATGTAAAAACCGTTGTACATTATTGAGGGCGGTCGCGCAATTACATTTGTTTCCATCTACTTTAATTACCACCCACGGTACTGTCAACCCGACTTGTGGTCATGTTACTACTCATACTGTAGTAACAAATTTTGTATACAAAACCCCAACATACCGACGATAATTGTAGAATACAAATACTCAATCACTGTTTAATATAATATTAATTGTATGAGGTTTTGTAAAAACAATTTGCAAAAAGGAGATTACTCACATTGCTGTCTTAGGGTTTTCTTTAAGGATTTCCTGGTGATTATATATAAATTACACAAATGCACACACGTTAGTATAATAACCCAATATTTACATTAGTAATACCCTCCCTGAGACGGTATTCCAACGACTACGTCGGGCAGAACCACGACAGCCGTTACGGAACCATGAATCAATCGGACAACGTATCTAATACGTAATCGGGGTTATGATACTTACAACGAGGCAGAACTTCGTTAATTAGGGGGGGTATTATGCCCGAGTATAGTGTATACTACGTAGAAATTGAGAGAGAAATGAAAAGACTGAACAATTTGGACTGAAGGCCGCTCAAGGCAATTAATAGGGCTGTTCTGACGGTCTCTCGCGCCCCGCAACGGAATCAAGGCGGGCTTTCACGGCCCGCGACATAGGCTGGGTAGGCCCTAGCCTTGTCGGGTCACCGCTCTAGCTACGACACGTGTTGACACGTGGCAGCTCCGGGGCGTTCTCACACCCCGATTTCCACGTGTCTCACCGGTGGGCCCGGTGGGGGATTACCGCGACGTAGTTGGCAACAATATAGTCAAACCACACAATATATGAATGCACAGCGGAAGCATAAAGATAAATATATTTCAACCATCGTTTGTAATATCAATGTATTACGAATAGTCGAAATGTATCCACAGGGGATCAAATAAAAATAATAAAAGTATTGTTCAACCAGACGTAGGCATCTTAAGCTTGCGAGACTCTTTATTGATGCTAAGGAGAAATATCCAGCCAATTACGCTTAGTACCTGCATTTAATCTTTTTAGGAAAATACGTCAGTTTACACTGGTAAATACATTCAACCGACACTTTTTGTAAAAGGTTTAATAAAAATTGATTTGAATGCACAAGGCACAAACTCTTTATAACTTGGGAGAATTATTTAAATTTATAATCTTGTGAACGAATTACATGTTCCTTATGCGTTCAGTAGCCCGGACATACCGGGTTAAAGATCAATAGACACACCACATCAACTATTATGCACTGACGAGTGTACGCCTACACTCCGCGCTTAGGTCGTGGCCATTTCGTAAAATGCTGCCAAGGATATCCGGGACATGGTCATTAACCCCCCAAAGGCGTTTAAGTAAACAAAAACTGTTTAAACGAGCCGATCAAATTATTCAATTAACCACCAAATGATGGAAGATTTGATGCCCGATCAAGCGGTATTTTATATACCGGAACCCAAGCCCGTATAACGGAAAATAAGTTAAAAGTATTTACCTTTGCAAGTATAAATCCTTAATCGAATAATGCAACTATCTTTTACTGGTCTCCTATTCTGGAACAAAGGTTTAAAATAACCTATTAGAATCCTAACGGGTCTTTAATTTAGCCGTAGCTTAGACCGGTCAGTTTCAAAGGATAATTACGGTTTAATCGCGTGAAGGGCGAAAACCGGGAAAGGAATGTGATTTGGGCCCAACAAGTTTGAAGGCCTGTTTTATATGGGTATAATAACCACATTCTGGATTTTGAGGTTAAAACGATAAGGTTTAACTCGTTTCGGCTAGTTTATGTAAACTAGTTACATAAGCCGAACCGTGCGCGCAAAAGGCGTAACGGTTAACCGTAAGTGTCCTACACAGGTTTCCTAAGTCAATATGCTTTAAAGGGGTTGTGGTATCAGTGGGATACCTTCCATAATGCCCGAAACGAGTTTAAGTTCATATTGTGCCCCGTAGGGGTATTTCGGTCTTTTTAAAGATTATAAAAGAGGTTTCTGAGTTCTACAGGAAATCTGAGTTTCCCGAACAGTTTATAAAGTCCAAAATACTTTATTTATTATTTAAAATCAGTAGCAACTGGAATCGGGTCAAAAGACCTTGTAGAACTCAAGTTATGTCTAAAAAGGGTATATTCGGTATTTACCGAACCGATGCCATAACCGCATGTTATGAGCAGGTTAAAAATAATTAAAAATCTTTAACAATCCCAAAATATTACTTTACATCAGTGTGTAAAAGGTTTGGTGTCGAAATCTGGGTTTAGATAGGCGTTATCCGTAATTGCGCTATTTAGCATAACTCCTATTCTGGACCTCGGATTGACGTGAAATTTTAGGGACATGCTTAGAAATCAGTAGCTAAGGTTATGGTTCTTTCACATGTTCGAAATTCTCGTTTTAAATTGAAAAGGGCGTTACGGTCAACTTTTAAGCATTTAACGGAACGGTGTAAAAGACTCGGACAAACAACGAACCAGTCACAGAGGGTTATATCATCATGTAACCTGGTCCTAAGAGAGTCCTAAGGCATATCTAAATCATATTTTAACGGGTCAGAACTGAAGTCAAAGCAAAAGTCAAAGTTTTGCGACTTTCGGCTCTGAACTGGGTCAAAACAGTAAATGGTCGGATCAAACAAGCTTAGATTAGTTAATATACTTATTATCATGTTATGTGAGTGTTAAAACAGGTTACACGCCATCTACATTACCGATTATGCATAAATTCGTAAAATAGCATTCTGTTGACTTTTTCCAAGCACGTTTGACTCGACATTCGGACTAGTTAGAGTGGGAATCAGAGGGTGCCCTTTTAGGGGTTTAAAGCCCACATGATTACCAACATATAACTACCTTTGATTCGACAAACCACAGGACCATTTGTGATTTATCGTAAAGTCAATCGTTAATTACGACGGATTGACTTTTAAGCTAAAACTATGGAAAACTAAGCCACAAAGGGTTAGGCATACTTACAGAAGCTTGGTGCACGACCAGAGATGTTAGAAGAATGCTTTTGAGCTCCAGAAATGAGCAGATGAGTTGTTTGAAGGTGTGATGAACAAAGGTGCACTACATTGCCTTTTATAGTGAAATTTTGGGCATAAGATCATTACAACTCATCCTATAATTGTTCATGGATGATCAACAGCTGTCCCTGAGTGTTAGGGGACATGTAGGGGGCGCCCATGCTTCAATTAAAGCATCCAAGGTCGGTTACAAGCTCAAACATTGGATCTGAGTGAGTTTTCTGCTTCTAGGGACTTGACGCGGCCCGCATTAAGGATCAGGCTAGGCTCACGCGGGCCGCCTGAATCCTTATGTCAGGAACCGTATCTTCAAATGGCTCGCGGCCCGCCTGAACTTCCTTGTTTCTCTAATGCGGGCCGCCTGAGGCCTGAAATTCAAGATTTTCAAATCTTTTGCCATTATTAGCCTGACCTTTCGGTTTCGAAGGGGTAACTTTGCGATTTGGGCCTCGATTATTTACAAATAAGGGCTCGTAACTTGTACCCGTGCCGTTAAGTCCCCGGTTAGTTTAATTACTATCCGAAAAGCCTTAACTTTTATTGTTGACGCTTTTAACCCCTCGCATACGAAATTGATCATAACTTTCTCGTTTTAAAACGGAACTTTGCGGAATTTATATCGTACATTCTAGTGAGCGTAATTTACTGTTACAAAGTCTCGGGTTCGTCAAAGGGTCACTCAGATGTATAAATTAAACATGTTGACACCTTTAACCCCTGTAGTTTGTAATCTCTCACTTTCTTCCGCATTTCGCCCCGTACAATCCATGATTCATTCGTTTGAAGGTACGAGCATCACTTAGGGTTACTGTATAGTATATTCACCCCTCGTTGACATTTTTAACCCTCGAATTTACATACTTTCAAGGTTTGTCAACTTTAGTCTTTTATTTAGTATTTAATACTACGTGTAAACCTAAGACACGTGTCAATACATTATTGGACACAAAATTTCGAGGTGTTACATCCTCACCCCCTTAAAATAAATCTCGATCCGAGATTTACTGAAACAAATAAGGGTATTTTCCTTTCATCGTGGATTCAACCTCCCACGTGAATTCGGGACCTCTACGGGCATCCCATTTGACCTTAACAATAGGTACATGCTTCCTTCGAAGCTTCTTTACCTGTCGATCTTCAATCGACACAGGTTTTTCCACAAATTTTAAGCTCTCATCTATGTGCACATCTGTATGGGGTATTACCAGTGATTCATCAGCGAAGCACTTCTTTAGGTTGCAGATGAGGAACACATTGTGAATTCCACTGAGCTCTTCAGGCAAGTTAACTTATAGGCAACCGATCCGACACGTTCGATTACTTCGTATGGTCCAATATATCTCGGGCTCAATTTGTCTTTCTTGCCGAATCGCATCACTCCCTTCCAGGGTGATACTTTAAGCAACACTTTTTCACCTACTTCGAAGTGAAAATCTTTACGCTTTGGATCTGCGTAACTTTTCTGCCTATCTCGGGCAGCCTTGAGACGGTCTCGAATCTGGACAATCTTGTCCGTCGTTTCGAAGACTGTCTCTGGTCCTGATAATTGGACATCTCCAACTTCCGCCCAACACACGGGCGATCTACACTTTCTACCGTATAATGCCTCGAAGGGCGCAGCCTTAATGCTGGTATGGTAGCTATTGTTGTAGGAAAATTCGATTAATGGTAGGTTCTTATCCCAACTACCACCCAAATCGATCGCACATGCACGTAGCATGTCTTCCAACGTCTGAATAGTACGCTCACTCTGACCGTCTGTCTGAGGATGGTAAGCCGTACTGAAATTCAAACGTGTGCCCAAAGATTGCTGGAAACTTTTCCAAAAATGTGACGTGTATCTAGTATCTCTGTCAGAGATAATAGACACAGGTATGCCGTGTAAGGCTACAATCTTATCAACGTATAACTGGGCCAACATGTCGGAGCTATAAGTCTCCTTGATGGGTAAGAAATGTGCTGACTTAGTCAGTCTATCAACTATAACCCATATTGTATCATTTCCTTTCCTCGTCTTGGGTAACTTGGTAATAAAATCCATAGTTACCATTTCCCACTTCCATTCGGGAAGTTCAGGCTGTTGTATCAAGCCTGACGGCTTTTGATGCTCAGCTTTGACTTACGCACAAGTCAAGCATTTGGCTACATGAGTGGCTACAGACTTTTTCAAGCCTATCCACCAATAATTTGCCTTTAGATCCTGGTACATCTTATCAGCTCCAGGATGGACGGAATATTTGGAACTATGGGCTTCCTGGAGGATAACATCTCGTAGTCCTCCATAAATTGGAACCCATATTCGTCCATTCAATCTTAGAATTCCATCCTTGCCAAGAGATAACTGCTCCTCAGTTACTCCTAGCTTTTCGTTAGGATAGTTAGCTTCCAACACAGCTTCCCTCTGTGCAGCTAACAAACTTTCAATCAAATTGTTCTTTACTTCAATGCTCTTGGCATTGATTCGGATGGGTTTCACCCTTTCCTTTCGACTCAAGGCATCAGCGACTACATTCGCCTTGCTGGGATGATATCTGATTTCACAATCATAATCATTTAAAGTCTCCATCCAACGGCGCTGCCTCATGTTTAAATCCTTCTGATCAAACAGATGTTGAAGGCTTTTATGATCAGAATAGATCACAAACTTGATACCATACAGATAATGCCTCCACAGTTTTAGTGCGAACACAATGGCACCCAACTCCAAGTCATGGGTGGTGTAATTCTTTTCATGCACCTTTAACTGTCTTGAAGCATAGGCAATAACCTTGCCTTTCTGCATAAGCACACATCCCATGCCAGTGTGTGATGCATCGCAGTAAACTACGAACTCTTCGGTACCTTCAAGCAATGTCAGTACAGGAGCGTTGCTCAAATTTTGCTTCAGAATATCAAAGGATTCTTGCTGCTTAGGTCCCCAGTCAAACTTTACTTTCTTCTTGGTCAAGGAAGTTAGGGGCGCAACAATCCTTGAAAAATTTTCGATGAAGCGCCTGTAATATCCTGCTAACCCCAGGAAACTACGAATCTCTGTAGGCGTCTTTGGCTCTTGCCAATTCATGACAGCTTCCACTTTAGCGGGATCCACTTGGATACCACGCTCGCTAACCATATGCCCAAGGAATTGGACTTCTCGAAGCCAAAATTCACATTTAGAGAATTTGGCATAGAGTTTCTCATGATGCAGGAGTTTGAGAATACAGCGAAGGTGTTTCTCATGGTCAGCTTGGTTCCTTGAGTAGATAAGAATGTCGTCGATGAAAACGATGACGAATTTGTCTAAGTACGGCTTGCATACGCGATTCATGAGATCCATGAATGCGGCCGGTGCATTAGTGAGCCCAAAAGGCATCACTAGGAACTCATAGTGACCATAACGAGTCCTAAATGCGGTTTTATGTACGTCTTCATCTCTAACCTTCAGTTGGTGGTAGCCTGACCTTAAGTCAATCTTCGAGAAATAACTTGCCCCTTGTAACTGATCGAATAAATCGTCGATCCTAGGCAGAGGATACCTATTCTTTATCGTGACTTTATTAAGCTCGCGATAATCGATGCACAGACGCATCGATCCATCCTTCTTCTTGACAAACAAGACAGGTGCTCCCCAAGGAGACGAACTAGGTTTAATGAAACCTTTAGCTAGCAGATCATCCAGTTGTGTCCTCAACTCCTTCATTTCGGTTGGTGCTAACCTGTAAGGTGCTCTAGCAACATGTGCTGCTCCAGGGATGATGTCAATTCTGAATTCCACTTGTCTATCTGGTGGCAAACCAGGTAGATCTTCGGGGAAAACTTCTGGGTATTCAGAGATGACGGGGATGTCTCATATCTTCGGTTTAGGCTCATCAATAATCACTTGTGCCATGTAGATGACACAACCCTTCTTTAAACATTTTGAAGCTTTGAGCATAGTCACTTGCTCAGGCAGCCCATACTGGGTATCTCCCCGAATGGTAAGCGATTCACCAGACGGAGTCTTTATCACCACTTGCTTTCTGTTGCAGACAATTTGGGCCTGGTTGTGGCATAACCAGTCCATACCCAATACTATGTCAAAACCGGCCAATTTAAAGGGAAGTAGAGATAGAGGAAAAGAGTGGTTCTTAATGGATATCACACATCCATCTAATACAGTGGAGACGGTTTCTATGGTGCCATCTGCTAACTCTACCTCATAGTTTATACTCAAGGTTTTGACAGGCATATTCAGCAATTTGCAAAATTTATGATCTACGAAAGACTTATCAGCGCCTGAATCAAAAAGTACTCTTGCAAAGATATCATTTACAAGGAAAGTACCTGTGATCACGTTATCGTCTAGCACAGCTTCTTTCGCATCCATCCTGAAGACTCTTGCATTGGTCTTCTTGGCCTCTTCAGGCTTCTTGGCGTATTTAGGGCAGTTGGTTTTAATGTGCCCTTTCTCATTGCAACTGTAACAATTTGCATCCTTCAGCTTTTTGCAATCCAAGGTCTTGTGGTCCTTGGACTTGCATATCCCGCAAGCAAATGACTTCGACTGAGTCTGCGAGTTCGATTCGAGTATGCACTTTCCAAAGTGTTGTTTCTTGCAATTCTTGCACTTGGGCTTCTCACCAGACTGAGGCCCATCTCTCCTTGACTCAGACCCCTTCTTGTTGTCACCGTTTCCACGGTGCTTCTTGCTCGATCTTCATGAATTATCATCTTCACGTTTTCTCTTCTCAGCTTCTTTGTTCCTCAGCGATCTTTGTCTGACCGCATCCAGAGTGAGGGATAAAGATATGTCAGCTACAGATCTAAAGGTAGCTGGCCGATAGGCCTTTACGCTTGCCTTTATCTCGGGGGCTAAACCACTGATAAAACGAGCTATTCTTTTTGGTTCCGGGGTTACCAGATACGAAACCAACCGGGACATTGTGTTGAAGCTCGTGAGGTAAGCTTGACAGTCAAGGTTTGTCATAACCAACGATAGAAAATCAGACTCTATCTTTTTAACCTCATGTTGAGGGCGGTAATTTTCCTTGATGAGAGCAATAAATTCCTCCCACGTCATCTACAAAGTGTGTTTTTTCTATAAAGTGTAGGAAGTATCGTGTGCCATTGGATGTGTTTGATCAATGGTTGAGATTAGTTGGGTGACATTTTTGTAATATTTGTGTTTTAATTATTGATTCATTTAATGGGCGAGGGGCATTCTAGTCATTAATCGTGTTTTAAATAAAGAAACTACCATCAATTCCTTTATTCTAGTCATTTCTTCATTAATTAACTACCAATCTTTAAAATCATGGATCTAGCTCCATTTCATGTATTTCTAAGCAAAAAAATTAGCCCTTGTTTGAATTGGTTATTAACCGAAAATTAACCGAACCGAACCGAAAACCGACAAATTAACCTAATTAACCGAACCGATTAACCGATGACTTCGGTTATGGTTACGGATAATGCTAATAACCGAACCGAACCGACCCGTGCACACCCCTAAGTATAGTACTATAGCACCCGACGGGGTCTAGTTAGGATGAATAGCAATCGCAATCGCAGCTCGAGTGACTTAGCTGGTAGTATCAGTCTTGTATGCATGTATGTTGAGGTATCTCGTTTATGTATTTGGTAATTCGCAGCACTTTTAACTATTTACGCTACACTATCAAAACTTGTATACTCGCCAATACTTTTGTATTGACGTTGTTTTAACGTATGTTGCAAGTTTAGTCGCAGTCTACATCAAATCAAGGTAGGAAGTCTAGAAACTCACCTAAAATCTATGTTATCGGATTTGTATTGTTCGAGAGGACAAGAAATCTGTGATGACTTATGTGATTGTATTATTTGTTAGTATGGGATAACAAGTGTAATAAATACTGTCGCAATTTAGTTGTTATGGATTCTCTTGAGCAATCTGATTCGGCTAGTGTCGCGCCCCGATGATTCCGCCATCGGTTGGGGTGTGACAAATTGGTATCACAGCCATAACTATAGGGAATTAGGCCAGACTCGACCTAGTCCGGGTCGATGTCTTAGAAACGACCTAGTCTATAGTCTAAGTACCAACGGGCCGACTCGTGCGAACTTAGTAGGAATTGCACGGGCCTACTTGATACTCTCGATCGACATTGCTAAAAACTACAACTTTGTGTGAACACCGCGTACTACAGCTTCACACGAAGAAGCCTTTCCTAAGGCTAAAATACTACTTAGCCTTTCCTAAGGCTGACACAATGCACACGTTTTCGAAAATACTCGCATAACGAAACCGAGTGATCCAGTCGAGATCAGGCGTGAAAACCAAGAACTCTCGACAAGATCTCTCCCTCAGCGTATTTTTCTAGCACGAGAACTTTCTGATGAGCTAGGAGTGATATCCATAACTCAACAAAAGTCTCCATTTCAAAATTCAGTGGAACTCCCGAATTTATTCGAAGAGCACAACCACAGTTAGGAGCGAAATTATTAAGTCAGGGGTGAAACCCGTATCTTAATAAACTGTTCCACTCTCTAAAATGGTTTCGAAAAGCTCTCACCAAGGACTCGACCATAACGACGACTCGAGCCACGCGATGACTAGGAGGACGAATGCCATGAGCTGCATCCCTGTGGAAGCATAAGTCTTCTAGGTCAACGCGCGTGCACGAAATTGTTGGGTATAGTTGGGTTACCCTGGGTAGTCGACGCCTAAACACCAGAGGCATTCCGATTATTATACTAAGCCTACGACTCGCCGGTTTTACGCATTAATGAACTTAATTACGCTTTATGTGTTTATTATACGCCTTATCGATTTCTCGATTTATCAATTTTCGCTCCTTGTTTTACAAAACGCACAACTCGCACAGCCATCGCAATCTAAAACAAAAACCGAATGTTCGCAACAAAACCAATATCTACTTACTCGCTTTCGCTCTTGCTCTCGCTCTCTCCCTCTTCATCGCGTCCTCGTGCATTCTACCCGACATGTATGTGTGTAAGTATAAAACTACAACTAACTATATATACAAAGCGAATTAACTATATGTACAATACGAATCAATTGTGTGAGAATTTAGGAATCTCGTGTCTCATATGTGGCTCCTACGTGATATCTATTATTTTACTCGCAACGAGTTTTGATCGCGCTCAATCGCATCGCAAAACTCAAAAAAATCATTATGATCAAATCTCACTCCAAACAAATCCCTCTCTGTCTAGATGCCTTCCAACGACTCTACCTCGATACGAACAACTAGGAGAAGAGCCAAACGAAGCGCCGAGAAGAGGATTGCCTCGCTTGTGGCCAAGGAAGTGGCCAAAGTCGTTCCTCAGATTGTCGCTCAAGTGCACTCTCTCAGCAACTCTCAAACCCCGGAAGACTCTAAGACAGAAGCGCCACAATCTGCTTTTCTCTACAAACACTTTCACGGGTGAAGGAGATGTGTCCCAACTACTCCAGTGGTTCGATTCTATCGACGTTACCCTTCGTCAGAGTGGGTGTCCCGATGGATTTCGTACTACTTGCGCTACCAGAGTATTTCAATCGCGAGCACTCGACTGGTGGACAGCCGAACGTAACAAACGTGGGATCTCCGCAGCTTACGCTCTCTCTTGGGATGAGTTGAAAGAGCTCATGAAGAAAGAGTACTGCCCTCCCCACGAAATCCAGAAGCTAGAAAATGAATTTTGGGAAATCAAGCAAGTCGAAGATGACAATACTGGCTACACCACAAGGTTTAAACAACTTAGCATAATCTGCCCAGGTCAAGTCAACACTTCAGAAAAAGCCATCACGAAGTACATTCGCGGCTTACCGAAATGTGTGGGCGATTTTGTCGAAGCTGCAAGACCCGCTACCATTGAAGAAACCTACCGCTTGGCCGCAGAAATCAACGACAAACGAGTCTTGGATGGATTTTTTCTCCAAGAATCCTGTCAAGCAAGCTCACCAAGCAATCGTCATCGATTCTTCCGACGATTCTTCAAGCGAGTCCTCAGACGAATCCGCCGACGACACTGCATCATCTCAGGAAGCTCAGCCCAGCTGTAAACGAAAGACCATGAGCCCAGACTCTTCAACAACTGGACTATCGCAACCAGAACCCCTCCAAGCAGCTCCAGTTCACATGAAATATGCCTACAACGGAACTCATCCCCTGTGTTTCACGTGTACGTATCATCACCCGCCAGAAGCTAACTGTCACTATTGTGTAAATTGCAACTGGTATGGTCATCTTACGCAGCACTGTCGCACGGGACCGTAACCTTGAGGAATCTCAGCAACAACCGCGGTCTCCGCAAGAGTACTCCACAGCAACGTTATTTTGCTTCTAATGTTGTTGTAATAATACGACTTTTCGCCATCAACTTCTTTTATGTGTGAAAATTATTCTATCTCTCGACTCATGTGGATTCTATTTCTCTCTTGTACTCGCGCACAATCTATAGGCTAGCACTATGTACTATATAATGTATTTTACCCTTACTATGCGTTCTTGAGATAAGGTACGATAAACGTGCAAGAATCAAATTAATCACGGGTGCACACGAGATTATTTTGGTTAGTGCACGGAGATCGTAGTGAGTTTCAATTATGCCTTAACGTTCAGGGCATGGTTAAGCGTGGTAGATACGCCACTGGTACTTCCTATATATAAGCGTCTTGACCATGTCTGATGAAGTGTGACACCTATTCACGGGGCAGAGGCGCATGGTTGAAACATGACGGTGTTTCGCTGTGCCAACCAAAGTTTTGTGAAAAAAGTGCCATGTGGAGTTGGAACGTAGACCTATCATACTATTGTGGTTATTTTCGACACACTATACTACATCGCAAGGCGTAACAATCTCAATCGCAACTCAAGACGTGTAATCGCTAGACTTTTCGTAAGTCAACACGCTCGCAATCGCATTATCGCTAGAATCTATCTCGCAAATCGCAATCGTTTATTATGTGACTCGCGCTATAGCTTATTGTGTATTCGCAATCTCAAACGTTTATTATATGGATCGCTATCGCTTATGGTGTTTTCGCTTAATCGCATATTTTGTATGTATCGCTCCATCGCTTACAACATACTGTGTATCGCTTGCCACGAATCGCGTATCGGGGATCGTTTGACGAGTATCGCATATCGCTCATCGCTTATCGCCCTAACGCTTCTCGCATCTATCTCATCGCTTCGATGTTCTTATCGCTTCGACACTCTTATCGCGTATCGCTATTTGTGTTATCTGTGTTTTCTGCTTTATGTTAGCACTCATGACCTCGCCTCACGAGACGAAACTAATTGGGCTAAGACATGGTGGTGTTTCAGCTGTATCAGCAGACGTTCGTGGAAAAAGGCCATGTGGGCTAATGATAATTAAAATTGTGGTGTTGTTAAATCTAATCGAATCGCATGTCTCCATCGCTTGCAACGCATCGACTGTCGCTTATCACTCGACGGTTGTCGCTGTCGCTTGTCGCTATCGCTCATCGCTTTTCGCTTGTCGCTTATCGCTTTTCGCTCATCTCCGTCATCTTCGTTTTACTATGTTTAGTGTTGCGTCATTAATTATCGCGTACCGCTTATCGCTTCTCGCACTCACTCGTGTCACTAACTGAGTTCGAAAACGACTTCATCACTCAGTTCGCCTTTCAAGACTTGATCTAACCCTTTTCTCGTTTGTACCGAGTCATCGCAAATCTATCGGTACTATGTCGACATGTATGACACTACCTCACGAGACGGAAGCCATATGGTTAAAGCATGGTAGATACGCTGCTGGTACTTCCTATATATAAGTGTTTTAACCATATTGCCGAACTTTCGTGGAAAAGTGCCATGCGGGGCCGACCTTAAATTAAATTTTTTTTTTGTTATTATTAAAAGGCTTTGGTTACCCAAATTTTTAAACTGATCTTTTCTTACAAAACTTTTTCTAAATTTAATCAAAACCTTGGAATAAAATGAGATTATCTTGTAACGTTGGTGTGACGATCGACTCAAGTTACTAACCAAAACCCTTTAAAATCTTTTAGTAACCTAATCAAAACCCTTCTCATAGCGCTGGTGTGGACATCAATAAAGTTAACGCCGCACCGTGAGAAGATATTCATAAACAAGTTTTTCCAAATTAATCGACTTCTCAAAAATTTAAAACGCTTTGGAATCGCATTCTTGTGTGTGTTATCTCCTTTAATCATGCGAATCGCTTTAACTCGTCGCTCTTGCTTAGTCTTCGCAAAGCTCTCGCGCGTTAATTCTCTATCGATCGCTCGCTATCTTGTCGCTTTTATCGCTTGCATCAACCCTCGCGACCCTTCTTGTGGATTAATTTCGGGACGAAATTTCCTAAAGCAGGGGAGACTGTAACAACCCGCACGTTCGTGCGTTGTTACTACTCGTTATACTCGTTACGCCTAGCACCAGAGATTCGGATCATAATGTAGCTAAATCGCATACATCGCTATTTCGCAGTATTTTTGCATATTACGCATACTTTATCGCATCACACACATTAACGCTCACGATGATGTTGAGTGAGGACCTATTCTACCCTCCTCAATAGCCGTGCTGCGTCGCAAAGAACACATATTCGAAACGAAACCCAGTTATTGTATCGCAACTTTGAAATATGGATATTTATACGACCCTATGTGACTAATTATAATAAATATATGAATGAAAAGGTGCAACCAAACTATCGCGACGTTTAACGAACAAAACGAAACATCGAAATGACATTCGCCGGAGACCACCGATCGAGTGACCACTCGATCGGGTGGCCATCCGATCGAGTTGCCACCCGACCGGACAGCCACCTGATTGGACTGCCATCCGATCCAGGGCACTCCCTTTCCTTCACACTACTTCACCTATAAATAGCCCTTGTCACATCACTTGAACAGTGACGTGACAGCTCCCACTCGACCAACACGCTTTGGGGCTATTTCCTCTCGATTTCTCGCGATTCTTGTAAGTTTTCAACCTAAATCTTGTACTTCTATGATCTACACACACTTCTTCATCATTCTCACCTTTGAATCTTAACTTTTAACCGTGAAATCAGTGGATTTGAGGTGTTCTAGGGTGCTGTCATCATGGAGTTCTTATGAACTTCAAGTGTTGACCTCATTCCACCAAGAACCACTCAGATCTGAAGGATTTCCATAAGAATAAACAACATTTTCGCCTAGATCTACACATATTCATGGATAAAAGGATTGAAGGATGGTTTTCTAAATTTCTTTCAACTCTTTAACACTCAATGCACTCAAACCGATAGGATCGGAGCTTGTTCTGATCTTCTACTCCTTCTTGTTGATGTGTTGGTTCAAGATCTGTATCCTATCAACGAGACAACCGATCTCGAGTTAAACACGAACCATCGTCTCGAACAGCTGACTGATCGGATTAGGGTGATTCCTGCCCGATCGGATCGCCTGGGTGTTGATAGGGTTCTGTTGTTTATCACGATGTCATACCTTCTCGAGAAAACCGCAAAACTTTCAAAACAATCGAGTGTCAGGACGATCTAAGGCCGTCGGAACGGATTGCCATCCGATCGGACAGCCGTCCGATCGGCTTGCACTTGTTCCACACTTAAGCATTTATTCAATTTATTTAAAGTTGTAAACGTGGAACGGATTGCCACCCGATCGAACGACCACCCGACCATGTGACAATTTTTAACATGTTCAAAGCATTATGAGTTCCAAACGGATTGCCACCCGGTCGGATTGCAATCCGATCGAGTGACAAACTGCTGTGAACTTGATTCTCACTAAAGTGTCCTACTAATCGGATCGTCGCCTGATCGAGCCGCTGTTCGATCGACCGACCTGAAAGGTAGAGATACTTCTCTGTTTTCAAAATGCTACAACGAAAACTTCAAAAGACAAACCATCATACACGTCCTTCCCAAACGAGGTAGCAATCCAATCGAATGGTCACCTGATCGGATTGCCATCCGATCGGATTGCCGTCCGATCCTTTGACACTTTGCATCGATTTACGCGTCGTTCATCGCTTACGCTATCAAACTATAATCAGGCAAATCTCAGACGCGCTCCCTTCAATCTAACCAGGTTGTGTTTACTTGCTGAACACCGACTGTGAGTATACTCGAACCCCTTTTTATCGCATTTTGGGTGTAACATACGTTTCTATAAAATCAAACTTATTAAGCGAATTATTCAATCAAACTGTTTATCACTTGCGAATAACAGTTATGCATATTTATACGTGATGCTAGTTACATATGTGTTAGGACTTATACTCGCGAGGTCCCGCCTTAACTGAGTATAGTTAGGGGTGTGCAATAACCGAACCGTTAACCAAAACCGATCCGAAAACCGACAAAACCGAACCGAAATTAATCGGAACCGAAATTAACCGAAATTCGGTTAACGGATATTTTTTCTATCATCGGTTAACCGAAATTAACCGAACCGAATCATTTATTTCTTTATATATTTCTAGCTTTTATACCTCTATTTCATGTATTTCATGTTTTATACTTTTATTTCATGTAATAATACCTCTATTTTATTTATTTATGCTTTCATTTCATTTATTTATACCTTCATTCATTTATTTATACCTCCATGTTATGTATTTAAACATCTATTCATGCATTTATACCTCCATTTAATTTATTTATACATTCATTTCATGTATTTATACATCTATTTCATGTATTTATAGCTCCATTTCATGTATTTCTAAGCAAAAAAATTAGCCCTTGTTTGAATTGGTTATTAACCGAAAATTAACCGAACCGAACCAAAAACCGACAAATTAACCGAATTAACCGTACCGATTAACCGATGACTTCGGTTACGGTTAAGGATAATGCTAATAACCGAACCGAACCGTGCACACCCCTAAGTATAGTACTATAGCACCCGACAGGGTCTAGTTAGGATGAATAGCAATCGCAATCGCAGCTCGAGTGACTTAGCTGGTAGTGTCAGTCTTGTATGCATGTATGTTAAGGTATCTCGTTTATGTATTTGGAAATTTGTAGCACTTTTAACTATTTACGCTACACTATCCAAACTTGTATACTCGCCAATACTTTTGTATTGACGTTGTTTTAACGTATGTTGCAGGTTTAGTCGCAGTCTACATCAAATCAAGGTAGGAAGTCTAGAAACTCACCTAAAATCTATGTTGTCGGATTTGTATTGTTCGAGAGGACAAGAAATCTGTGATGACTTATGTGATTGTATTATTTGTTAGTATGGGATAACAAGTGTAATAAATACTGTCGCAATTTAGTTGTTATGGATTCTCTTGAGCAATCTGATTCGGTTAGTGCCGCGCCCCGATGATTCCGCCATCGGTTGGGGTGTGACATTTGAAGCACCTCCCAAGATTTTACCTTGGTAAATGGGCAACCGTATATTGCTCTAAACTCATCGAGGATGGCCGACATGACGTTTGTGTCACTTGAATCGCTCGGTTTGTGTTAATTGTTTATATGGCGGTTCACAATGTTGTTGAAGTTGCTGAATGTCGTTCTCATTGATGACCACTCGCCCGAGAACACATCGTTTGAGCAGGTGGGGGTGTTTGTCGAGGTTGTGGTGATTGTATGTCTCATCTTGGTGAATCTTTGGTCGGTAGCAGTCGGTATTCACCTTCGCCAGTATTGGTATTTACAGTCCACATGTGTTGTTGAGTGCATGTGTAACGCGGGTTGTTCGGGACAAACATGTTTGGATCGTAGTTGAACGGAAAATGATGGGTTGTGAGAGATGACATTTGTGTAAAAATTATAAGTGATTGAGTGGGTGGGGGTGAGGAAGGGGGATGCGCTATTGATGAATTGTGGCTAAGATGACAAGGCAAAAGGCTTCACACCATATAGCCTTAGTCCATCCATAGTGGGGCTGTAGCCTGTATGTAGCACCCCCCACCTTAAAACGCCATATGGCGCCCAGCCACACCACCACTAAGGATGGAGGGTGTGGGATAAAGCCCCTAGGGGCTTTATCACGCCACATCAGATCCACGTCAACGCCACGTCATGGAATAAAGCCTCTTTAACTTGAATGGTATGGTATAAAGTCCTATATTAAACAAAATTAAAAAAAAAAGATTTTATTGGTTGAAAAGATGTGGCCCCCACCTGCACACACCTTTATCCTCCGCTACCACCTTGACGAACAAACAATGGCGCCCCCTTTTAATTCGCTGGGTATGGACGATTGCGCCCCTCCGACACTATCAGAGCTGAGGTGGCAGGGGTGGCATCCTCCACACCCTCCGGCCTAATGACGCTATGCCCATTCCTCCCCCACTTCCATTGAAAATTATAACAGTGTGATGATTTGTTTGTCTCTTACACATTTTGCCACTTGTCACATAATCTTCTTATAAGGCTTGACCTCTACACATGCCTTAGAACACAAAACAAATTCGAACGAACGGACCAAAAAAAAAAATAATAATGGCGGCTTTACAATGTCAAGGAGTCATGGTCCATCCATTAGATGATGACCTATACCCCCTTCTACATCTTTCTCATTTATTACTCTTTATTATCATTACGTCGATATGGCAACAAGTAGTTGCATCTATTCTACTTTACTTCCCAACTTCCCATTATTAAACGAAAACACAATAATTTTTGTTGTATTAATATATAGCTTTTATTGCAAGGGTACTCTTGGCGTAGCTCGGTTGATACATTCAGGTACATCGGGTTTTCGGGTAGCGTAAGGGTACCTTTGGCTTCAACATTCTGTTTGTGACTTTGTGATCTTGGTGACTACCACTCGATGTATCAGTTAATGAAAAGTGAGGTAAAAATAGGTAAAGTTAATTTGGTAATTCTCTATCGTCATTCCAAATGATTAGGTACTTTTACGAAGACAAGGAAAAGTGAGAAGTAACACTTAAATTGGTTATTTGTTTTTTTTTTTTTTTTTTTTTTTTGTTTTTTTTTTTGAACGGCAAATTTGGATCACTGACGGACCACTGGAGTATCATCGTGCCACCAGCAGAACCACCCGATCATATCCATCTCCACTAGGCAATAATGCCTATACACCAATTCAGGAGGAAACCCAATAAATCTGGAAAAAACCCCCTTTGTGGGAATCGAACCCATGACCTAATGGTCATAAGCCTTATCCCACCCCCAAATACCACTAGGCTATAATGCCATGGGTTAAATTGGTTATTTGTAATTGGGTACTTTGTGTTTTGTCCATACTACACTAACTTTTAAGTGACTAAATTATACGAAGGTTATTGTGATAAACTAAATTTTTACACATGATAATATTTCAAAAACTATTAATTTAATTCAAAATGTTAATTATATATCACCCTTTTAAGCTATTTTTTAAAGTTTTCTAATTTATTTGTGTTTTTGCTGTTTTTTTTTTTAAATCTTTTAGGTGATAAGAGTTTGTATATTCACATGAGCATAACATAACATATAGAATTCATGGGTGGAGATATAATAGGAAGTTTATTTGGCTAAGAAGGCTAGGAAGTGATCTTGACCATCCATTTACTTAATCAAGGGCTAAGATTAAATCAGGGAAATTGAAAGTAAAAAAAGAGGCGCGTGACTTTTTTCAGGGGCAATCTAGTCAATCCAAGCCAATAGTTTCTCTCTCCTCCAATTCCCCCCATTTTTTAAACGTTAATAACTCTTTCATACGACATTATTTTTTTATAAAAATTGCACCAAAAAAACGAGTGTTTTTTTATCTTTAAAACGAGTATACTATTGCTATATTTTGAAAAAAAAAATTTAAAACCCAGTTGCGTAAAACGCAATAGAAAAAACCCCAGTATCGTAAAACGCAATGAAAAAAAAACCCTAAAAAATGACATTTTCTAAAACGCAATGCACAAAAAAACACAAAGAAATGACTTTTTTTGTAAAACGCAATGGCCAGAAAACACATAAAAATGTGTTTTACCTAAAACGCAATGCACCAAAAACACAAAAAAATGACTTATTTGTAAAACGCAATGGCAGAATACACTTAAAATGTCTGTTTTCTAAAACGCAATGGACTGAAAACACATAAAAAAGTGTTTTACCTAAAACGCAATGCACCAAAAACACAAAGAAATGTCTTATATGTAAAACGCAATGGCCAGAAAACACTTAAAAATGACTCATTCTAAAACGCAATGGACTGAAAACACCTAAAAAATGTGTTTTACCTAAAACACAATGACTAAAAACACTTAAAAATGTGTTTTTTTCTAAAACGCAATAGCTGTCTGTCACTGTGAACTGTCTGTCACTGTGAACTGTCTTATTTCTAAGCTCAACCCCAGCCAGGGGCTCTGCCCCTTGGACCCCGCCAGGGGCTGCCGCCCCTGGGACCCCGCTACCGGGGGCTGCCGCCCCCGGACCCCCGCAAAGATCGTAAAACGCAATGACTAAATAAAAAACCCAGATCATGAAAATGAAATTAAAGAATTTCTTACATGGATCGAAGCCGATTTCTTCATCAATTGACGGAATTTGAATGATAGAAACACTTATCAACGCTCGAATCGAACGAATCGAGTGATTATCTCCAAAATCACCGGAAAAAACGAGATTTTTTTATGAAATTAAACTGGGTTTTCTTCAAAAAAAAAGCTGAAGAACACGTTGATCGGGTTCTGAATCATTGATTTGTGATGAAAATCGCACTATAATGTAGTGATTATTGAGATATAAAGTGAAGAAATAGTTGAAGATGGTGGATTTTGAAAATGATGGGTTTTTGAATTTACTGGGTTTTGAAAAAGGAAGAAGAAAGAGTTGGATTGATTAAAATACCCTTTCTCTTTATTTTAAAATTTGCCACATGTCATAATCCTATGGCTTCCTATCCTTCCTAGAGAAAATTAACTTCCTATTTGATCTTTACCCTAGAATTCATATACAATTTACTATAGGGAACAAAAATGTGACAGATGAGTAAGTAGACTAGGTACTTTAAATAGATGGAAGGCAAAATTAATTAGTATTATGAAAAACATATGTCGTGTGGAATTCGAATTTAGGTAAGGTTTTTTAAACGTTTTATTTGTTTTCATCCGAGAAAGAATCTTGTGGACTAACAACATCTTTGGTTATATTAGTGTGCCTAAACTCTGTTAGGATGAAACCACACTTTTCTGGGTATATTCGAGTTAGGGTGCTTTCTAGAGCACTACATCATAGATTCAACTTAGAACCAAATAACACAATAATAATCATCTTGATAATTTCGATACTTAAAATTGTAATATGAAAATGATAAAAATAAACGAATTTTAATATGAAGAAGAAAAAGATTTGAACTTTTTCTATACTTATCAAGCACACAAGAAACAAGAAACACGTTGACTTCCTTATTATGTAGTTATTTTGTTTATAAGTAAACTAACTTATAACTCCGTGTATTACACGGGGTTAAATAAATAAATTTTATATACTATATAATAAAATAATATATCTTTAAAAACCTCATATATTGTACCGGTTGAATAAATATCATTTTATATATTAAATAATAAAAAGTTATATCTAAAAATACCATATTATACGGGTTGAATAAATGTAATTTTATATACCAAATAAAAAGTTATATCTTTAAAACCACGTGTATTACACGGGTTGAACAAATGTAATATTGTTTACCAAATAATAAAATAATACATCTTTAAAAAACCTCTTTTATAAAACGGGTTGAATAAATGTAATTTTATATACCAAACAATAAAAAAAATTACATCTTTAAAAATATGCGCATTACACGGTTTGAATAAATGTAATTTTCTGTACTAAATAATAAAAAATATATATCCTTAAGAAACCCCGTGTATTGTACAAATTGAATAAATCTAATTTTATATATCAAATAATTACATGGGTCGAGTAAATGTAATTTTGTATAGTGAAAATAAAAATATTTAATATATTAATACAAAGTTTGGTTTTCGTGATAAAAATAGATTATTCTGTTGTTGTAAAATTTTTTAGCGAAGTCTCAATAAATTTAACCATTTTATTTAAAACTCCGTAAATGTATAAATGATAAATAATATTAGTTAATTTTATTTTAAGTTTTGTAAAATCTATTTGATACCAAACTAAACAAAACTTTCAAATATAATTAATTCAAATAAATTAAACTAAATAAATGTAAATTTTCTGTACTAAATAATAAAAAATTTATATCCTTAAGAAACCCCGTGCACAAATTGAATAAATCTAATTTTATATATCAAATAATAAAAAAGTTAAATCTTAAAAAACCTCGTGTATTACATGGGTCGAGTAAATGTAATTTTGTATAGTGAAAATAAAAACATTTAATATATTAATACAAAGTTTGGTTTTCGTGATAAAAATAGATTATTCTGTTGTTGTAAAGTTTTTTAGCGAAGTCTTAATAAATTTAATCCTTTTATTTAAAACTCCGTAAATGTATAAATGATAAATAATATTAGTTAATTTTATTTTAAGTTTTGTAAAATCTATTTGATACCAAACTAAACAAAACTTTCAAATATAATTAACTCAAATAAATTAAACTAAATTATAATTATCCATAAGATATTAAACTAATAATATTTAATAGAAGGATTATCTATAATATAAGATATTTTAAACTAAATAATAGTTAGCAGGAGAGTTATCTATAATTAATTAAAAGAGATTAAACTAAAATTATAATTATCTATAAGAGATGGCTTAATACGATAACAAGTGTCTCTAAAGTGGTTTCTTTTATTATAGTAGATAGATAGATGTTTATTCAACATAAATTACATCACTATAGATCAGGTAATTAAGATTTACGTTAAACCAATTTATATTAATTGTTTGATTTTGGATTAACTTGATTAAAAAAAATATTACGCCTCTAACTAAACCTTTCCACTAAAATAATATGTAAAATACGAGCAACTCAATTAAGGATTATTTTTTTTAAAGGGCCAAATGCTCGATCGGTTTTGAAAACCTAAGTTCATTGGTGGACCCGCACAACCACAACCCATATATGATTCATTGATTCAAGCCCAAAACATGAGATGCTAGCTATCTGTGGGCCATGTCCTCGTTGGAAGAAGCCCATAGAGCAATTAAACCAACTGGGTTGGACTTTGGAGTGACATTTAGAGAAAACAAATTAAAATAAAACTAGGTTTAACCCCCCGCCGCGTTGCGGCCGGGGCTTACAAAGCAAGAACAATAGAAGAATGCTTGGCGTTCGGTTTCACATAAGATAGAAGCCAATTGTTTGTTACATTCCGCTTAGTACGATCAAGGTTGAATGATTCCGTCCTACGTGTGACTCAACTCTCGGGTCTTAGTTTTAAGGGCCCGCTTGAGGAGCGAGCAACCACACAAAAAAATGGTGCCATCACTACACATCATTCTATCTGAAAAACCCACAACTCGGGACCCGACTGCATCACTTCAGCAAACAACCACAATATAAAAAACTGAAAATAATTCAAAAAATCCAACAAAATATCAACACAAACAGTGGAAAAATCAGGCACCAAACAATAACACCGCATAAAAGATAGCAAACAGAATTCACACATACGACCAACAACTGAATCAGCAATCGAAGAGAATGGCGCAGACGAAATCAAACCAAATCGCAAGAACCTTGATAAAAAGCCCTACATCAAAACCAAAAAATTAGAGACTAACCCATATGCTACTAGTTGTGCAATCGAGGAAGAGAACCACCATCGATCATTAACCTAAAGGTTAGAAATCAACTTACAAAACTGATAGACGGTGGCAAGATCTGCATCATTATCGGCCTCATACCTTACCAACAACAACCTGAGATATTGAAGAAGAATGATTCAAAATTTGGTTCATCTATCTTACAATATTTATTGTTTAAGCTCTAAATACCAACAAATCTCACAAATATATTATAAGCAAGTGCAAATTAATATGTAACGGGTATAAAGGAAAAACTGACACATGTAATCAAAAGAGATGAATTAGAGATTTTGAAAAAAAGGAAAAAGGAAACCACAATTTGACTTCACTCGGTTCAAAACAAATTATACGAAAACATATTATATATATGGTCTGGCTCGTTACCCAAAGAAGTTTACATTTAAACGTAGACTAACTCGAATTTATACCGAAACGTACATAAACTATGCACGTTAAAAATGATTTTTAACGAAAATGTATTATATTTGACCTAACTCGTTTCCTAAAAACGTTTACGTTGAAACATAGAGCAAATCGAATTTATACTAAGGTGTCTATAAAAATATGCTCGTAAAAAATAGTTTTGTAAGTAAATGAAGTATAGGGCTAAACTTGAAACAAACTATTAGTATAAAACTTAATAAAATTACCTAAAAGTGTGCCAAGTAGCACGAATGTCACACCACTGTCAGCGACCACCAACATCGGAAAAGCTTGTAAAAACAAAATAAATAAAAAAGGAAAAAATAACACTGATCGAAAAATAGACGTAAATCGTTGAACCGCACAACCCGTTTTGGCGTGTCAATGCTAAGAAATTAGACCGAAGCGTAAGCGTAAAATGTAGAAAAGAATAACAAAGTCGATTTAGGACCAGCGGGTTACGACGAACCTGTCAAACGGGAAGAAAAAAAACGTGTTGCGACGGACCTGTAAAACAGGAAAAAATATACGAAAAAAACGTGGAATCTCACACGCACATTGCGTCATGTTAACTCACAAAATTTAGAACGAAACGTAAAACGAAAAAATTGCGAAGATTAAAAATTTGGGGACCAAAGTTGAAAAAAAATTTGATTGGTTAATTTTGAAAAGATGAAGAAGAAGTTACTAATTTATAGTTGGTAAATACACCGGATATCACATGTGTTATTGAGTTATTTCCTCGAATTTCAATTGCAACCTTCTATTTATATAACATATTGTGATTATTTTTCGCTTCTTTCTAAGTTCCCTTGCTCTTGAAGTTGTTGGGATTTTAGATAAAGTACAGAGGGTCGTATACCTCAAATTCTCGACGCAAAAAACCAAAATTTTATTTTCGGTAGAATTTGATTTGCTACTAAAAATTGGGTTGCAGCGCAACCTGTTACCCGTTTACCTGCCATCCTTACGTAATTTTTCTATCGTTAATGAGATGACGTGTGAGACAAAATAAAGAACTATTTTTTCTAGGTGAGTGATTTAACATATCCTTTTCTTTCTACGTGCAGGAGAGTGTATGCCCATCTTAATATCCCAATCACCTAATAAGTCCAAAACTTTATAAGACGTCGAAATAAGGATGCTGCAAGGGGCTCGTTAATTTTGGTTTGTGACATACCTTCATATGTTTGATACTTAATTTTTCAAAACTTTTGAGGATTAAGCGGTTTAACTTAAAAAAAATAAACGCATATTAAAAAATCTTTCGATAAAAGAGCTTAAACATTGATATCACGTAAGTAACCACCATAGTCGCCATTCACCAATGATTTTTTTACGTAGCTAATACCCAAGGGAGGAGGTTAGTGGGGACCGGTGGGTGCACCCGCCCCCAACGTTTCGGTTAGAAGTGTAAAATTTCCGTTTTTTGGTTCGAAAATTCTAAATTTATACTTTTCGTTCGAAAATTTTAAATTTATACATGATCCCCCTCCCCCCCCCCCCCCAAAAAAAAAAAAAATTACCTAAATATTTATACAATATATAAATTGGGTCCCATGACTTTAGGCTCCTTCCGAAACTTTTGGTTAAACTCTGCCACTACTAATACATAAACCTATCAATAATTACTTACTTTTATGTCAAAGTCCATAATTAGGATTTGTTTGAAGTGTATCGAGAATAAGTTGAAAAATTGTACTAGTAGTTCTTTCTCTAGTTATGTTAGTGTTTATTTATTTTTTATATGGTACTTCTTTAAATATATTTGCACATGTAAAGAAAACAAAGTTATTTTTTTAACGGCCAACGAATCCTTCAAATAAGTTATTGGTGAATGTCATAACATCGGGATACACTCATCTACGAACTGGGGAAAACCCTCACCTAGGGCAGAAGTCTGTGAACACTCGCTCGAAGGCACGACAGTGTGGTGAGGTAAAACCCGTTCAGTTCAAGGATCGAACTAACAATCGCCGCCTACTTGCCTAGTCTCTCTTCTTCACCAGGTGCCGCTGAAAAGTGAAAACTAATGGGGGAAGCAAGAATTGAACCTGAGTCTTTTGGAAACCTAAGTCTCTCCTTACCACTCCACCACAAACTCATTGGGTTTAGGTTTGTAGTTAATTGCATGTGGGTTCATCGGGTTCGGGTAAATTCGGGTTTGGGTGGCTTAAAATTTGAATCGAGTTTCGGGTAAAAAGGGCAGCCTACATGTTAATAGTTGTTCACCAAATCCAATATTTTAGAAAACATTTATATTTATATACTATTAATTTATAACATTGTATGGCTTTGAGTGTTGTACTATAAGCTGTAAAGGTGTATTTTGCATATGAATATTGTACATTGTGTTCATAGCTTTGTAATTAGCAACATGCATGTTGCTCTTGTACTTCTTGCATAAACTCTGCTTTATGCAAATGTTTGTTGTACTTGGGCGTACAACCTACTTAGCCCACTATGCCTTTACCTTTGCCCACGCGTCAACAACTGCTCATATCTTCACCCTTATCTCTTTCATCCATCACCACATTACATCATCTCCCACCTCCTAACTGACCAACTTTCTTGACTACATCGGTGATGGGTTCAACGGCGTGGCGGTGGTTGTAGATCGGCACGATGACTTCTAGGCCGGCGACGGTTGTAGATCGACAATAGATCAGCAACGGCAACCCCTAAGCCGGCTTGGTAATGATGGTGTTGAGTGGACCAAGCAAGGCATCAGAGAGGGTTTTCCGTCGAGTTGAACTTCCGGCGACCAAACCTAGGGTACCGGCAAAGTTCCGATGAACCCCCCCTAACCGGCGAATCTCCACTTCTCCGGGAACGGAATGCATCTGTAGAGTCTTATCTTATATTTTTATCGCTTTGCTTCATGTAAGCTTCTTCAAGTTCCGTTTTATATTTCTCAATTTCATTTTTAATTTCAGTGATGTTATTTGTGAGTTTGTGCAACTATCATGATCGATTCAATGTAAGCATGCAACTATCTTATGTTCTTTATATTACGATGAATCAAGTAACAAGTTTTGAATTTAGTGTGTTGGCATTATGATCCACTGATGTTTTAATATATTGTTGGAATTGTGTTTTGCACTCCGGGCAGTGTCATCTTGCAGATTAGCTACTAAATGATTGGCTCATTCGTGTATATTTTGGGTGATTTGGGCTACCCAACACTCTTTGCATTCGCGGGCGTTGGGGTGACCTTTGGCCATTGGGTTACCAGGGTAGCCAAGCATTTATTCGTTGGCCGTTAAAAAAACATGGAATGCTTTTATGTATTCATAAATTGCTTGAAGTTGATGCTTTTAAATGTTGGTTCTTAAAGTTAACGAGTTGACGCTAACCCGCGCGTTGCTGCGGATGTTGATTATGAATGTCTGTAGCATCAATATAAGACCATGCGTAGTGGTAAGGGTGAATAATGCCCCATCCTTGGGCGTTTTCCGCCATGTGGCAGTACAGTCAGCAAGGGGCATTATTGGGTGTTTTTTTTCTAAAATGGGTGTAGTGGGGATGTGAGCATTATGTTAAAAGGATGTAGAGAATTAAGTAAAAATAAAAAACCCAACAAAAAAAGCTATTGGCCAAAAAATAAAGATTCAATGTGATTGGTGCTTCAAATTTGGAGAAAGCGTTATTTAAAAAACGCCTAGGGGGAAATTGATCAATAACGCCCAATAATGCCCAGGGGGTGGGGAGGGGGCGTGATTGGGCGTGTTTAGTGGTAAATTTTGAAAAAATAACGCCCACTACGCATGGCCTAAGAGATGTGAGTTCATCAAAGCCTATTAACGATCCAAACAAATTTAAATACTTTAAACCATTTTATCAGACATTTGGCCAATACTTGAATTGTTGCTTCTTAGAAATAATATCATATTGCATAATAGAAAACAAAAGGTTGTGAATAAGTAATTCCATATGTTAACCTTTCAACTGCATAACTTTCATTTTTAGTTTCTTCATTGCAGAAATACAACCCATCATCGATAAATAAACCAAAACTAATCATTAGAGATTAATTTAGATAATGATATAAGTCCATTCTTATATCATTGATCAACAGCAAAATAATTATCGTTTCCATCAAATTCAATTTACGACAGTTAAAAAATTACAGTTGCAATCAAAGTCATTTTATTCATTTTGGTTTGTGAGAATCGGTAAAAGGGTATCTCTGTATCCATTGATTTCACTTTCACACCATGCCCACAAAAGAATACAATTATTACTTTTCTAGAATCCAGATTTCTAATTTTGTTTTGGTGACCAAAACTTTTACACGTTATCATTGGAAGATCAAAAACCCATATAATATTGAAAGAATTTTGTTAATGATGTCAGACAACAACATAAAACTAAACTAAAAATTTAGTGTTTGCAAAAATAAATTGAACAATATGAGTGATGATCTTTAAACGTACAAATAGATTAACCTAAAGTTTTGATTCGTTTTGCTAGTCTCTGGATACTGGATAGTAATCCACGGCAAATAAAAAAAGAATCAATCATCAAAGTTTGTTAATTATAGATCTGTCAAGAAATTCAAGTTTACAAATCGGATCGGAATCACGGTTTCGCGCAAAGCCTACTATTTGGTACGAAACAAATACGACCAAGATTTCTAAAATAAACCATGGTAAATCAAAAAACGAATCAATAGTCAATGTAAGTTAAAAAATCGGAATCGGGATCACGGTATTATGCAAAGCCTACTGTTGGTACGTCACAAATACAACCAAGATTTCAAATATAAATTGAGTTTCGATAACCAATTCTTTTGACAACCGAATACTCCCTTCCATTTGCCGGGTCTGATACCGGAATCAAAAGAATCAACTCGACTTGAAATGCATGTAAAACAAAGACTATCGCCAGGATATAACTTGCAGCGACTTGTTCATATACCCTTTGATTGTTAATTTTAATTTCATGAATAACGTTAAAATACACAATATCCTTTGATTGATTTCTGTTTCTTTTATCACAATTTGTATTGAACTTTTAAAAAAAAAAGGTTGTTAAAACAATAAAATAACACCTTCGATTGACTTTGAGGAACACATGGGATTTGAGACAACTGAATTAAAAAAAGGGGTTGTAAATTTTTAATAAAAAACAATTGATCAAATATGAGATTTTCTTGTAAAACACCAATTAAAGAAATTAATGTTTACTGACAAATTTTGTTTCTGAATGAAGATGGTTACTGTTGGGGAGTCGGAGTCAGTGTGTAATATTTGAAGAATGTAGTTTAGGTTAATTAAATGAATATGATTTGCAAATCCTCATCTATTTAGATTCTGATGCGGTGCCTTACGTAGGAAAAGAAGCAGCAAAATTGCATGGTAGGGATTCGAACCTGCATCTTTTGGTTGATGAACAACAGTCGGATGATACGATTTCCTTTTGAATTGAATTTGCCTTCTAGAAGCAAACAGGGAAAAGAAAAAAAACAGCAAAAATGGTGTGTAACAAAATAGAACTGGCGCCTCTTGTTTGTTGTAGAGATGCAACAACCAGCGAACAAACACGATTTTGTGTTACGTTTTCCATTTAAATAATATATATGAACGCGCGTGTCTAATAAATTTAAATATAGTATAATATTCTAATCGACGCAACTTTTAAACGAAAAGTTATGACCCAAGTTGCTTTTTGTAGGGTTATATAATGTGGTTGATGCTTGAATTGCTTTTGCAAAGACGTAATGTCCATTGTGCTCGATGTTATGCAAATTATGCGGTGAAGCGGAGGAAGGCGCGGACCATCTTTTGGTGTCTTGCTAAGTTGCTACTATGGTGAGACATAAGGTGTGCACCCACCTGGTGCAAGGTCCTTTGGAATCCCGTTTCTGATGTAAGGGGTCTGTTCAATTTATACAAGGCTGATGGAGTTTCGAATCATAGAAGTAGACTGTTACAACTGATTTTTATAGGGTCATACTGGGCGATGTGGAAAGCACGTAACGAGTTAATATTGTCAGGCATGCGGGCATCAATCGATTGGATTTTCGGCGATGTCATTTATATGGATGAAACACAGGGCGAAAGAGCAATGCTTAAGCTGGGCAAATTGGTGTTTATTTAATTTTGCAGTTTAACTTGTAAAATTTATATGTAAGGGGAATATGATGTTACGAGTGTTCTGCAATATTGTGCAAGCACCTTGCTGGTGCAATTTTGTATGTATTGTTGTGGTGATGAATAAAGTGCAACTTGCCGTCCAAAAAAAATGAAATCTCCATGTCCCTACACTTTGATTTCCACATTACACCATCACTATACCCTTTGTAATTCTAATTGTCTTTTCCACAGCTTAAATTACATGCGGATATATATGGAGGGGTTATGTCCCGATGGTTTATAGTGATTACTTGAAGAACACGATTGAGTAACACTCTGCCGTTACAACCTGTCGTGCTTCATTGGAGCAACAAATCGTAGTACCAGCCGCAACGCGGCGGGTGCTACTTCTAGTTATAACACAAATGTGAAGCTTATGTTAAAACTATCGGATTTTTATATACAAAAATGTAAAATTACATATATCCATCATTCCTTATCGAGAGAAAAAACATAAAAGAATAATAATTATCCAACTCAGCCTTTGAGATGTAGCCTAAATAATGAAAGTACGAACTAAAATTAGTTTAAATTGAAACAATTGGACCAATTTGACCGGTTTGAATCTATAAGGTTCAATTTCGAAGGTTTGATGATTTTACAGCCCGCTTTTGACAATTTTACGGTCCGTTTTATTATTTGGAGCCGACTGTTTAAACACGCTAAAGCATGTGCTGATAACCAACATGCATTTGTCCCCTTCGCCTTCGACACCTTTGGCTCCCTAGCTCCAGAAGCTATCCGTTTGTTGACTAGGGTCCAAAAGGTTGTCCACAGCAGTTGCTCATCAACAGGGGGCATGATTTTGTCTTTAATAGGCTAGGTTTTGCTATTCAGAAAGGGGTAGCGGCGCAGCTTGTTGCTCGCTTACCTGCGATATTGATGTAACTCGGCCAGTATTTTATATATAAATAAAAGTAAAAAAAAAAAAACTATCCTACTTGGTATCTAATCTAAATTATAATAAAAGACTCCAATTAATGCCACGTGGCATATTCTCCTTCAATCTTAAAAATAAAAATTTTAATTATATTTAATTATATTTTTTAATAATTAATAGATGAATATCATTTATCTTTATCCTTATTCTAATAAATAATTTCAAATAATGTTTTGATAAGATTTAGTTAATAAAATCATTATCATTATCATTGTAAATTAAAATTTAAAAGTCTACGAATTAACCCAAAATAAAAATTAATGCATTACAGTACATAGTTTGTAACCCAAATTAAAAATTAGTGCACTACATGTATATAGTTTGATATCAGACGTAAATTTCCTAAACTGATTTTTTACCCTATGCTAAATTTTAGTCCAATGTTACACATAATGATTTATGATTACTGCATTATTTTTTATCCAAAAACATGTATATGCATTGAGGTGTTGTACACAAAGCTTAGGGGTGTTTTCAAAATAAAAAACTTAATATTACACTTTTAATCTAAAATTTATTTGATTTTTCATTTTTAACCCAAAAGTTTTCATATTTTGCAATTTAATCTCACTTTTTACTTTCAACTTTGTTCCCCTATACTTATCATATTTATCAATTTTTTGTTTTACGTTTCATTCTAAATTTTTCGAGTTAACACGGTGCAACGTGCGTGTGTGATTCAATGTTATTATGTTTCATTTAACACTTCATTCTAAGTTTGCGAGTTAATAAGACGCAACATATGTGTATGGTTCAACGTTTTTAGGTCGTTTTTTCCCGTTTAACATAACAGGTCGGTCGCAACGAACGGGTACTAAGTCGACTTAGTTATTATTTTCTATGTTTTACGTTATGATCTAATTTCTTCACATTAATACGTGCTGGTTGTTGGCGGTGGTGTGACATTGGTACTATTTGAAACAATTTTACACCCCTACCGTAACGCGGTGGGGCTTAATACTAGTGGGCTTATATATGACGGGTAAAGTTCTTGTACAAATAATCTTAACATACTAAACATACAAATTGAAGGAAAACTCAAAAAGACAAGGTGGCATTTTTGTAATTATCAATAACTATCAAAGTTACTCTACAAATATACCTAAAAAAACCTAACCACTCCCCCACCCCCCACCCCCCAAAAACCTAAAAAAAACCTACCCCCCCACCCCCCAAAAACCTAAAAAAACCTAACCCCCCCCCCAAAACCTAAAAAAAAACCTAACCCCCCCCCCACCCCCAAAAACCTAAAAAAACCTAACCCCCCCCCCCACCCCCAAAAACCTAAAAAAAACCTATCCCCCCCCCCCCACCCAAACTAAAATGCTAAAAACTAAACCCCCCAAAAAACCTAAAAAAATCTAAAAAAAATAAAAAAAAACACACAAATTATTTTATTTTTTTAACATTTTTTATTAAAAAATCGCTACTTTTAGTAGCAGCCAAAAAAATATATATATATATTTTTTTTGCTAACGAAATGTAGCGATTTTTTAATAAAAAATGTTAAAAATTTTTTTTGTGTTTTTTTAGGTATTTTTGGTTGTAACTTTGATAGTTGGTGGTAATTACAAAAATGCCACCTTGTCTTTTTGGGTTTTCCTTCAATTTGTATGTTTAGTATGTTAAGATTATTTGTATTTGATCTTTTGCCTATATATGACTATTTAACATTTGTAGTTTGTTATTTATCTTTGTAGGAATGTGTACGTATTATGCATAAGCACTATTTTCATAAACCATCCTTATCACTTTTCAAAATTACTACAACATAAGCACTATTTTCATAAACCATCCTTATCACTTTTCAAAATTACTACAAAATTACGCTTTATAAAATAATTTGTCAAAACCTATAATTATCAAAATCGAACCATCCGTCCGACCAACCCAAAATTTTTGTAAATTAACCAGACTCCCTACTATGTTTCACACTATAATAGAAAAAGGTTTGACTATGATTTCACAAGATGTAATCAGGCAGCTTTTAACTCAATTTGAGAAATGAGATTGACATCTTTTACAAATACTTTCCTTTTTCTTGAAATTTCACCATCATGGCCAACCACACTATGCGCATATAAATAAAAATTCATATAAAAAACCTTATTTTATTCATCTACACACATTAATAATTAATAATTTATTTATCAATTGATGTTACAACAGCTAGTTTTATAAAAAAATTCAAGAAAGAATATGTTTTGACAACCAAACCAAACCAACCTTAGATGCCTCCTTCTCCTCTTCTTCCCTGTTTCTTTAAGCAATTGTCACACCCATCTCTTGTTTCTTTTAATTCCCCTTTTTTGATTTCAAAACCTAATTTGCAAGAAAGTGTCTTCATCAAATTTCCAACAACTACTTTCTCTAATGACATTTCAACTGTCTCTTTACCCATTTAAGTAAACAATACTTTCTGGGTTTTCTCATTCATCTTGTGCCTCATAGATTTGAAGGGTAATTGGAGGTATTAATTGTTAAAGATGATTAATTTGAGTTGGGGTTTTGTTTTGCTGGTTTTCTTTGCTTTCTTGTTGAATCTTGACGCTTTTGAGCTTCGTAAAGGTCAAAAAACTGAGAGAATTTCAGGTAATTTCTTCTTCAATCTCTTCAGATTGCTGGATTTTGCTAAATTGATGATTGGTATTGAGTTGGGTCAGATTAGGTGATTAGGGTTTTTCTTATGAGTCCTAAATCTGGGCAGATTCTATTGTTCATGAATCATGATGCCATAGAATTTAAGATCAGTTTCTCTTTGATATGTTGTTTATATTGGATTCAGTAGGGTTGGAGTGATAAACTCTAAGATAAGGATCTCTGGGCGCTAGTCGGCCGGTGGGGTACAGACTAGCGATTAATAGGATTAATCAGGATTAATAGGGATTATCGGATTGGGATTTTTATATGTAATCTTCAGTTTTATATATATACGCACACATTTTTATGTGTAATTTTTTAGCGAGACAAGTTTTAACCCCCTCATCGGCTCATTTTTTTAGTAGACAAGATTAATCACCGAAATTTACAAGATTTGACCGGAAAATAGCCGAAATTTGGGCGGTGATTGGCCGGAATTTGTTCGGAACCGCCGTTTTTTGGCCGATTAGGACTCCCTAGGGCCGCCATTGACTGTCTAGTGATTAATTGGCCGATTAGAGGAAAATTACTCGGTAAACCTCCGACTAGCGATTAATTGGATGGATACTAGTCAGGATTTTTACAACCATGGTATTTAAAACAAAAAAAAATGGCTTTTTTTAAGGTTTTTATTTGGCTTTCATCATGAAAGTTGTCTGAAAATGTTATCCAAAAGTGATAATTTGAGACTTAGGTTAACACATCCTTAAGTGATAGTCGTGACCGCCGATCAATGCATAATCGTGTGCTAATAATGTATAAATTTGTGTGATAATAGGTAGTGCTGGGGATGTGTTAGAAGACGATCCAGTTGGAAGATTGAAAGTGTTTGTTTACGAGCTACCGAGCAAGTACAACAAGAAAATATTGCAAAAAGACCCTCGGTGTCTCAACCACATGTTTGCGGCTGAAATCTATATGCACAGATTTCTGTTATCGAGCCCTGTTAGAACTCTTAATCCGGAGGAAGCTGATTGGTTTTACACCCCTGTTTACACTACATGTGATTTAACACCGAATGGCCTCCCGTTACCTTTTAAATCACCGAGAATGATGAGAAGTGCGATTCAACTTATTTCTTCTAATTGGCCTTATTGGAATAGGACCGAAGGGGCTGATCACTTTTTCATTGTACCACATGATTTTGGTGCTTGTTTTCATTATCAGGTATGGATTTTTTACTCTCTCATTATAGTCTTGACTGGAGGTGGAAATAAACGGGCTGGATAGGTAACGGGTCAAAATGGATAATTTGGGGGCGGGCCGAAAGTGAAAATATCAGTAAATAGTAACTAGCTTTATTATTGTTTCATTTAGGCAACTCAAGTATCATATTGTTCCATTGTTGTGACAATTTTCATATTTGGTTAGGCTATGTGACCTAAATGAAACTATGTTGATAACTTGATATATGATTACTATTTATGAGACTTTTCTTTTTCAAGTTTATTATAAAGTAATCGGTTTGCTGTAAACATTTAGAAAAATAGTCACTAAATAGTACATAGGTTTTAAGGTTGTTTCATTTAGGTCACTCAATTATACTCGCTGTAAACATTTAGAAAAATTACTTGGGATGAGCGGATTAGGCAGGATTTGCAAAGATTGCACCTCTCTGAGAACATGGTCCATGATAGGAGCTTGTGGAGACGTAGAATTAAGGTTAAGGATTTCTAGGAGAGGGTACAATTGTTTTTTTAGGTGTAGTGTATGGCCGTAGATATGTAACTATGTGTATAGGCTGTTTTGTGTTGTCATATTTGTCTTGTTTTACTCTTTCGCATCTCATGGTACATTGGTAGATTCACACACACACACACCCCCCTCATGTTCTATTTATTTCTTTCCTGGGTGTTTTGGAGCCGAGGGTCTCACTGGAAGCAGCCTCTCTATCCCTAGGGGTAGAGGTAAGGTGTGCCTACATCCCACCCTCCCCAGACCCTACAAATAGCTTTGCTATTTGTGGGATTTTACTGGGTATGATTGATTGATTGATTGAATTATACTCGCTGTGAAATTTTTTACAACAATGGAACAAGAGTGACCTAAACGGAACTTTCTCTGAAACTTTAGTATTTTTACCGGGGTTGAAAAGGTTGGGGTCGGGTTGATCCGGAACAATTATTGTCACAAATTTCAAAATTCTAATAAATAATTATTTTTTTTAACACAATTATAAATTTATAAGGATTGTATATTTAAATAACATTCTATTTTTCATTAAATGTGCTATAGGGTTTTATACACTAAAACTACACTTTGGGCAACTTTTAACTCGTTTCTTCTTAAACTAATTCTTCGTACTCGTTGGAGATAAAACATAACTTGAATCGGCGCTTTCATAAATAAGCGTGTCGAAATTGCTACATCTAGTCTTGAGGCAATGCTATGTTTATTATTTTGTGGTTGATTTTTTTTTCTTGAATTGTGGAATTTATTATAGGAAGAAAAAGCTATTGAAAGAGGAATTCTGCCTCTTCTTCAAAGGGCTACATTAGTTCAAACATTTGGGCAAAAGAATCATGTTTGTTTAAAAGAGGGTTCAATTACAGTGCCTCCATACGCCCCTCCTCAAAAGATGCAATCTCACTTGATCCCTCCTAGTATTCCTCGATCCATCTTTGTTTACTTTAGAGGATTGTTTTATGATGTTGGAAACGACCCAGAAGGCGGTTATTATGCAAGGTATGTGCATTCTATATTCTTGAAACTAGTTATAATCTATTAAGATGGGCGGGTTGGATGGGTCTAATAATGGGTCAAAACAGGTTGGGTTGATCCGCTAACACTTTTTTGTCCAATTTTTAGATTTCATAAATAATTGAAACCTTACAATGGGTCAAAACGGGCTGGGTTGAACCACCAACACTTTCAAACATGTTCAAAAAGCTCGCGGCTCACAACTCGGCTTATAGCTCGCTCAAAAAAAAAAAAAAAAAAAAAAAACTTGAAAAAAACTCGATTTGAAACGACCTGAGCCAAACCGGCTCATTTTGTAATCGACCCAAGCTTGGCTTGGCTCATTGGCTCGTTCTTAGGTTCATTTAACTTCGAGCTTGAGCCGAGCCGAGCTACCCCGTTTAATTTCAAGCTCGAGCCCACCCTAGCTCGACTCGGCTCAACTCGTTTACAGTTATGATTACAAAACTGAATGATCCTCATCAACCAATTACAAAGCATTTAACCAGTAACTATATTTTGTGTTATTTATCTGTTTAACGTGTTATTACTAAAAATATAATCCTCATCAACCCATTTTCATACAATTAGATTGAAACTGTTCTCTCTAGAAATAGGCGTACATGGATGGTATTATACTTTTCCAATTAACAATGCATACAAAACATACCAAAAAGGATTGGTAGAAGCTCACTTAGAGGTGGCAATCTCAGCCCATTAACTCATGAATGGGTCAATTTGGGTTTGGTTTATCTCAAATGGGTCAGATAAAACTATCTAAAAAGGGCACCCAAAGTTTTTTTTTTGATGCATACAAGTTACAACCTCCCAAATCATTTGGTTAAAAAATTCAAGTTATTTTCATAATGATATTATGTAATCACAATTCACAACTAACACACTAGTTATCTCTTATGCAGTTAATGCGGTAAAATATCAGATGTCGGTCAAGGACCGATATTTGAGATATAGGTTATATCGGTGAGATATTGGTAATTTTAATATCATGCAGAATTTATATATATATAGCTATTTAAAACTAACATTCAGTGATATATCGGTCAATATCGCCGATAATATCGGTACCGATATTCTAACCAATATTTGACACCGATATTCTGACCAATATTTGACACCGATATTCTGACCAATATTTGACAACGATATTCTGACCAATATTTGACACCGATATTTTACATGGGGACCCATAACGGATATATCACCGATATTAACTGCATAGGTTATCTGTAAATTTTCTATAAACGAACATGGATGTGTTTGCTTGTCAACTGAACCAATCCCATTTTGACCCAATTCACTCGTCTTGCCACCTCTAAATTACTCGCTAATTTTGAATCATCTTTGTTTGTGTAAGCGTTGGTATGAAAACAGCAAATCTTTATTGTGATCTTTCAGGGGAGCAAGAGCTGCGGTGTGGGAAAACTTCAAAGACAACCCTCTCTTCGACATCTCAACAGAACATCCAACAACATACTACGAAGACATGCAAAGAGCCGTTTTCTGCTTATGTCCTCTCGGGTGGGCCCCATGGAGTCCACGGCTAGTCGAAGCCGTTATCTTTGGTTGCATCCCCGTCATCATAGCAGACGACATCGTCTTGCCGTTTGCTGATGCTATTCCGTGGGAAGACATTGGAGTTTACGTAGATGAAAAAGACGTCCCAAATTTGGACACCATCTTGACATCAATTCCGACAGAAGTCATTTTACGAAAACAGAGATTGCTGGCTAATCCTTCGATGAAACAAGCTATGTTATTCCCACATCCCGCTCAACCAGGTGATGCTTTTCATCAAATCTTGAATGGTTTGGCCCGTAAATTGCCTCATGATAAGAGTGTTTATTTGAGGAAAGGCGAGAAGGTTTTGAACTGGACCGCAGGTCCTCAAGCGGATCTTAAGCCATGGTAGATGTTATAAAACTTTTTGAGTTTATAAAATGTTGGGTTATATTGAAATCTTGATTTATAGGGTTCCAGGGATTTTGGGGGATATTTTTGTATTTTACTGTGTAGTTGATCTCAAAGAGAATTGATGTTATTTGAATCATATGGACTTTGAACTCTTGTTCTTGTCATGGTTGATATAATATGTAGCTATGTCTCTTTATATGATCATTCAAGAGATACCAATTACTATAGCATAGATGAATTGGGTTGTTTTACATTTTATGCGTAATAGACCACCTATCTTCTAGCGTAAGCTTTAATTTACCTGATTTCGCGGGTTAGGGGTGTACACAGTTCTGTTCGGTTATTAGCATCAACCGAAACCTTAACCGAAGTCACCGGTAATCTATTTTACTAACCACTAGGTTTTCAGTTAATTGTTTCGGTTTATTCGGTTATTTTTTTCGGTTTTCAGTTCTTTTCGGTTAATAACTGAAACAAAACTTGGGCTAAAATTTTTGTTTAGAAATACATGTAATGGAGGTATATGTACACTAAATGAAAGTATAAATACATGCAACGGAGGTATAAAACATGAAATACATGAAATTGAGGTATGGAAAATAAAAAAAAACTAGACATATATGAAAATATGAATTATTCGATTTGGTTAATTTTGGTTAATTGAGGGTACAAACAAAACCCCGATAACCGGTTGTCGGTTAATTCGGTTAATTTCGGTTCGGTTTCACTGGTTTTCGGTTAAGTTATTGCACACCCCTAGCTAGGTAGTGGGCCCAGTGAGCTTTCCGGTAACAAAAATCAATCAATTACAAAAATATAAACATCAAAATATCAGTTATAAACTCGATTATAACTTATAACCGCTACTACACGCATTACAAGGAAAATTGCCTATAAAACCTTTGCTAATACAAGCCAAGTGGCGAGACAAGTTCATCGATCATCAACCCTTCAACGAGCTAAGCGTCTTTTCAAGCCATCGATCGCGTATCATACCCAAATCTCTGGCTCGATACATAAAGACAAAAGAATAACCAACTTGTTTTTAAACCTATCTTTTTCCTCAAAAAATACATTCAAGATTCAAGAAACCTTCAGAAAACACAAAAAAAAACACAAAAAAAAAAAAAAAAAAAAAAACACAAAACCAAAAAAGCAAAAAGTTTAGTGCATTCAATTGTGTGGGGAGTATGGCATCCACGCTTCCCCACCAAACATCTATACAACCAACCAATCTATCTCTTCCTTCCTTCCTTCAGTTATCTCTTTTTCATCCAACAAAACATGGCTCTCCAAACGCCACTCAGGCCACCAACCACCGCCACATCTCCGGCGATCGGCACCAATGTGGGCCTACGCCGCCCAGTCAAACTCCTACCTCTGCAGTCATCATACTCTCTCTCACCATCCCTTCAACTATTGCTTCCACGTCACCGGCCTTCAACTGCACCCAAGTTTGCTATGCGGGCTGCTTCTAAACAAGCTTACATTTGCCGCGACTGCGGGTAATTATGCCGATTGCTGTTAAATGTTACTGTTATATATGTTGCTTGTTTGATTGCATTTTGTGGTGAATTTTGTGTGTGTGTGTTTTTTTTGGATTGGTGTAGGTACATTTATAATGATAAAACTCCATTTGAGAAGCTTCCTGATAAATACTTCTGCCCAGGTATGAATATCTAGTATTTTTTTTTTCCTTTTTTCTAGTTTACTAGAATTAAAATTAGTATTCAGAATTATTGGTGTTCACTTTGATGTATACTCTAATTTTTTTGGGATGCTTGGATGTTTTGAAGTTATCAAGTAAAAACATGAAGAATATATGCACAAACTCTGTGGATTAAAGTTTAATTATTCTCTGCTAGTTTTTTTTTTTTTTTTAATTTTTTAAATCTAACTTAGATGATAATTGTTAAATGAGTTAACTGTCATTTTCGTCCCTATCGTTTGGTGGAAAATGCCACTTCAGTCCAAAAAAAAAAAAAGTTTTGCGCCAGTTCCGTCATCAACATTTTTGAAACGTGCCACTTCAGTCCAAAAAGATAACGCCCGTAAAAAACGTTGAGGACGGAACTGGCGCGAGGCGTTATCTTTTTGGACTGAAGTGACACGTTTTAAAAATGTTCAGGACGGATCTGGCGCATTTTTTTTGGACTGAAGTGGCATTTTCCACCAAACCACAGGGACGAAAATGGCAGTTAACTCTTGTTAAATAAATTGTTACATGGAATTCATTTAGAAGTTTTGACTCAAAATTGATGTATATTAAAAACCATATACATATCATAGTTAATAGTTGTCAATGGCGGTCGCTATAACGAATAGCGTAGCGTATAGGTCGAAGGTCACTACAGGGTATGTAGCCATAAATAGCGGGATTTTAGTTTCTTTTTAGTTTTAAATATAAATAACGATTAAACATAGCTATAAAATAGCTGGATTTTAGATTTTTATTAAATATACATGTAAAATAGCGCCAGGTTATTTTGATATAATATACATATATTTTTTTCAAACTTTTTTCTAGTGTATCGCTATTTATAAAATAACGCCCGCTATTTATCGCAATCCGCTATGTAGCATATAGGTACCTTATCGCTATTCGCCATTAACAACTATGATACATATATAGAGGGACATTGAATACAAACCAAAGTAAAGAACCACGAGACCGATATAAACACTTCTTAGTTATAAATAGAGGTTTGATCACTCACATATATGTTGTAGTTTGTGGTGCCCCAAAAAGAAGGTTCAGGGAATACACACCTGCTGTGACCAAAAATGCTAATTCAACAGATGTTAGAAAGGCCCGAAAAGCTGAACTCCAGAGAGATGAAGCCGTCGGGTAAACTTTTTAAACATAAACACCCGAATAACGGCACTTGTTTATTTGTTTTTAAACTTTGTTTTCTTTCTTTCAGGAAAGCATTGCCAATTGCAATTGCGGTTGGAGTTGTCGCACTTGCTGGCTTGTACTTCTACCTCAACAACACTTTCTAGAAGTTTTGCCAGAAACAAGTGTGCAAATCTGATTTCAGTTTTGTAGGTTCCGATTGTTCGATATCTCATTTAATTCTGTATAATCTGTTTGTCATCCAGAAAATTTATATGATCAAGCATGTACCCATTTTTAAGCAAGTTTAAAGTAATATAATCAAAGCAAGATGTATCTTTTTATTCTGTTTGTATATTTAAGGGTTACATGTTTTTATTGCATTCTTTTGACAAAAGAAAGCTTCAAAAACAGAATTATATTGTTTTGAGGCCATCCTCCAGAAGTCCAACTCCCATCTTTTTCTTGTTACAGAAACTTGATCACTATTGCGTCAATTAATTGTTGTTGTCGTAATGCTACGTCATAAATCCGCTGACGTCAGATTTTATAAATTAAATGAAATATAACAAAAATAAATAATCAAGAACATCAAGTAAAATGCATACATTTCTCGTGCCACTAAGGTGGTGTTTATTTTCTGGCCAAAAGCTCTTCTGAACACTTATGTCTGCGTCACGCAGACGCGCGCAGACATAAAGGTCCTGCAGCTTGTTTGTTTTCTTGAAAATCTGCAGAGCTTTTACCTCTGCCTCACCTCTTCCCCAAGCAGATCCTTCCCCATATCTTCAAACCTCTGCCAACCTCTTCTCTCTCTCCCTCTTCAAAACATCCATCTGTTCCAAAACCTTAGCTCCACCTCCACCTCCGACACCACCTCCACCTCCGCCACCACCTCCACCTCCACCTGCAGACACCACCTCCGACACCACCTCCACCTGCCGACACCACCTCCACCTCCAACACCACCTCCGCCACCACCTCCACCTGCCACCACATCTCCGCCACCACCTCCACCACCACATCTCAGCTACCACCTCCACCACCACCATCGTCAAAACCCACCACCACCAAACCCATCAACTAAAACAAAACCCAGATCGGTGAGAGAGAGACCGTAGAGAGAGAGAGAGATCGGTGAGAGAGAGAGACCGTACAGAGAGAGATCGGTGAGAGAGAGAGATCGGTGAGAGAGAGAGACCGTACAGAGAGAGATCGGTGAGAGAGAGAGAGAGAGATCGGTGAGAGAAAGAGACCGTAGAGAGAGAGAGAGATTGGTGAGAGAGAGAGAGACCGTAGAGAGAGAGGCGGTGGTGGTGACAGATTGTAGAGAGAGAGAGAGAGAGAGTTTGTAGAGAGAGAAAGTTCAAGGCAAAGAGAGAGAACTGTTGTGTGTGTTAAAAACAAACCCTCTTCTCCCTGCAGACTGCAGACATTTGGTACACCTCTTCTCCTGCAGATGCCTGCAGATGTGGTCCGCAGACTGCAGACCTTTTACCTCTGAAAAAACAAACAGCACCTAAGTCTTCTCAATCATGAGCTCACTGAAGCAATTTGCGCTCCTGCTGTGTTACCTTTTAAAATGGGATTGCAGCTTTGATCATATTTTTGGTACCCATACAATTGATGGTAAATCAATCTCAAGGTGTTTCGTACGCTAATAAACCTCTGGCTGATAAAATATTATTAATAAAAGTTCCCGAAGTAAACACGGGTCATGTTCAGTTTCAAGAGTTTGACGATTTTCAGGTTTGTGTAAATTCTTTTGTGTCCGTGTCGGGTTAGACCTGCCTACCCGCAAACATGACCCGTTTAGCAGCCCTAATTAATGTGCACAAAATAGAAAATACCATGAAAAAAGGGAAGGGTAACAAGTACAGCAAGTAGAAAACCAATCTCGAACTGTAAGAACCTCAAAACAAATATTACAAAATCATCATTCTTAACGTAATCTACGTGAGTACATGTACGTATACAACCAAACACACTAGACTTCAAAACTGAGACGCAAGTCATTTACGTTTTCAAGTATGCAATGAAACCGAATCAATCTATTGATAATATGGCAAACGAACGAAGGGCGGAAATCTTACTTAAGCCGGACCAAACAAGTTTCTAAGACGACTCTGCAACAAGAATATAGAAGAGCCCCAAAACTCCGGTATGCCTCTTTTTACTGCTGTAATAAGACTCCAAAGTTACAGTTTCGCCTTTAGCTATCTTCACAGACCCCGGTTTAGGATAACAAGTGGACATTCCTACAATGTACCCAGCTTCATCTCCTATATCTTTTCCTTTCCCATATATAGGTTTAGACGCGCAAATAACGCTTCCATCCTGAACAAACACCATAGTTTTTACTTGCTTTAAAATGTATCTTTAGAAACAAAATTATTAAAGAGACATATGTCTACCTCCCCATAAAGCGCAGAACCGATTCCGCCAATGTACTGCTGTGCAAAACCATAAATGACATCACCAGCCGTCGGAAAACTCACACTTGACTTTCTGACGTTGGTGTAGTTATTAGTCGCAGATTTTTCAACATCGTACTCGAACTATAAGGTTTAAAAGTTTAGTTAATTAGTTTCAACCGAGTTAACAAAAACATTCAAAATTTTACTAAAAAGGCGTTGTGTTTCGCTAACTTACAAGACAATTATGGATTCCTGTGTCTTGCCAAGTATCAGTAACATCGAATATAAAGACTTTAACAGGAACTACGGAGTCACTCCAATCAACCCACTTAACCGTATACTTAAAGTAAACGTTTCTTTCAACGCTTTTAAACCCATTTTTCACTTTGCATTGTGTTCCATCATAGCAACAGTGCAACCCGCCCACATAATTTGGTCTCAACGGCAGACCATCTTTATCCTTAGTCACATTATATAAATCACATCTGCACTCATTACATCCAATTGCATCTACTGCACCCCGAGTGTCGATCGCGTGGATATCAAACATCCATTTCTCTTCGTATCCAGCTGGAACGTTAAGTGGGTTACCCACTTCAATCCCGTATGGATCAGGAACATACGTCGATGTTTTTCGCGTTTCAGATCCCATTCCAAAGAACTGGGAACGGCCATGATCGCATAATCCAGCATTCCCGGCAATAATTCGATCATCTTTAACGCCCGTGCGTTGGTAGTATCTTACCGCAACCCAGTGGTGGACATAAGTTTGTTGAAGAGAAACAGGGTTCCCTGCTTCATCAACAACTTCAGCGTTGAAACTTTTAACCGCAATATGACCTTTTGGGAACTCGATATCATAGTAGGTTTTGTTTGAAACTGAACCCGGATGTAGCGTTATCTTAGGTGATAAATACACCATTGATTTCACCCCGTTTTCAGGTTTTACACGAGCTTCGGAATATTGAGCACACGTTGCCAATGACACGATGGCTAATAAGAACACCACACCTTGAGTTCCAAGGGACACCATTAACCTTTCACTTGAATTACTCTGCAAACAAAATGACCATCTCTATTGAAACACCATTAACACACTATGCAGACATCACTGACATATCATACGGGCCGTATGATATCATATGGGTGACGTGACAAGATAAAAAATGGTCATATGGGTCATATGAACTATGAAGGCGCATATGAGATGGTCTTTGCCAAATCACATGGCTCATATAATGTGCTTGACAGACAAAGAAATGATGGACGGTGTCTGTAATGGCTCGTATGATATCATATGGGTGATGTGACAAGATAAAAAATGGTCATATGGGTCGTATGAACTATGAAGGCGTGTACGAGATGGTCTTTGCCAAATCACATGGCTCATATAATGTGCTTGACTGACAAAGTCATATGGTCCATATGACCAGTTTCGCTAATTATGGCTGCTACGGTATCATATGGGCGGCTGGCAATAGATATCTGTATAAACACGATTAGACCTGTTTGCTGAAAAAGTACACAATTTGATTTTTTACTTTTCTAAAAATAAATAAAATTATGAGGTTCGGATCCATCATTTCTTTTTCTTGGTACATAAAACATAAAACTGTGTTATAGACATGAGATATCAAGTAGTTAAACGAGTTGTATTCATATTTAATACTTGTGTTATACGCATCGTTAGAGACCTGTTAAACCCGATAAGACACGATTTGCCAGCCTTACATATGGCCAGTATGGACGGTGTTTGTTAATACATCACCCAACAAAATTTATTTATTTTGGTTGTACAATAACAGCTAAAGATTCTTGTAGTACAGATAGATACCACCAAGAATAAGATGGCATGTTTTTGTTTGTATCTAAAACTAAAAGTTTATTTTTTCAAACCCAGATACAAACTGAAAGTGTTACAATAATAATATCCAGCAAAAAAAAAAAAAAAAAAACAACAAAACCCTTAAATTATTCATGTTATGATAAACTAAAATAACAAAGCCTTGTTGAACTTACCCAGAAATAACGACCTGAAGCAGTGAAGCCAATCTTATGGAGATTAGTGAGACTGCCCAGTGGTTTATAAAAGTCAGGGTTTGAAAAAGAAAAAAAAAATGGTGGAGAACTTTGACTTTGTTTTGTTTTGTTGAAAAAGAAAAGATAATGTAGCATCAATGATTCACAATAAGTCAATAACGACAGGAAGACAGATAACTAGATAAGGGTGGCAGTGGGGTCAATGATCCCGTAGTTTTTTATTTCTCTATGTAACGTCGATTCAACCTCCGGTTTCCGGTCCAATCGATCAGGATCTGAAAACACTGGTCTATTGCAGTTTTCGAGTTTTCCACCGACCCGAGAGTTTTGAATCACAACCTGAAGTTTTTTAAGTTTACTTAGAAAAACATCAATCAATATACTTTTCGATTGAAAATCAAAGTGTAGTAAAAAAATGGTTTATCGAATTCGATTAAGTACTTAAGATATTTTTTAAAATGGTTATTAGGTAATGTATGACATTTTCGTGATCATAATTACGTCAAAACTTCATTGTAGCTTTTAGTTTTGTCGGTTACAATGACAACTTATCATCATCTATGTGACCTGATACGATCCAAACCAAACTTTCGGAGATCACGTTAGACATTCAAGCATTGAAAAACGAGCCCGATAGAGAAAAGTCTTGGGCCCGTCTTTGATAGTGGAGGAGACTGTAGATTGGCTGAAGGCGTGCCAAAAATGGGCTCTAGAGTCTAGATGGACAGGTGTATGATTTGCAATCGAAGATGGTATTTTTAAATTTTATTCATGTGGACGTTGATGGGCCTCTGGGCACACCGTTAACATTTTAAAAAAAATATCATATTTGTCAATAAATATAAATATAAAGTTTATTAGTTATGAATTTTAAAAATGGTTGCCAAATTTAATTAAAACGTCTTGTATATAAGTTTATCAATTAAATGTTTTTAAAACAATTCGATCATGGCTAGTTATAGGTTTTTATGAAATTTTGAATTTGAATTATGGTGGGTAGTTCATTGGTCTTATGAGAAAGATCGGTTCAAACCCATACAAGAGGAAATAATTAATTATTAGTATAAAGTGAGTAATATTAGCCTAGGGATGAGATCGGTACGATACCGGTACCGTTATCATAAATACCGTTACTGTAATTGAGGAAATGTGGATACCAATTATCGAACCGTATTTATATATTCGGTACCGGTATCGGTATTTCGGTACTTTACCGTATTGGTACCGCTTTGGTGTAATCCATTGTTTTACCTAGAAAAATTTCATATGCAACCAATCCATCCATTATTAATTAAACTAAAGTAATATATAGAGGAATGTAAACAAAGGGTAAACATATTAAGTAGTCAAAAAAATCAAAAGGTAAGCATCCATGGGTTCGACTTTTAACATCCAAATTCCAACATGTCTAAAAAATCATCATAATTGATTAAAAATAACTAAAAAAAAAGAAATTTGATATTGGTTTTTGTAAAACAATGTTCAAAAAAATATAACTTCATAGTGGGATCTAAGATAATAGCAAAATACATAAAGTCTTTATTAAATTCGGTATTAATACCGGTATTTACCGAAAAATACCGGTACCGATACCGAATTTTGAAAAATCTATTACCGATACCGGTACCATTTATGATCGGTACGGTACGGTATCGGTACAGTACCGGTATGGTACCGGTATTTCGGTAAAAAATCTCATCCCTACATTAGCCATTAAAAAAAGATTAAGAGTTAAATGCCATTTTAGTCCCTATGGTTTGGGTCATTTTGACAGTTTAGTCCAAATGTTTCATTTTTAACCTGTGGATCCAAAAAGATTTCACAGTTGCCATTTTAGTCCACTGGGTTAACTTCATCCATTTTTCTGTTAATGAGAAGGCCAATTCGGTCATTTTATATGGCTGAATTGCCCTTTTAGCTAACAGAATTACATACAAAATGACCAAATTAGCCTTCTCGTTAACAGAAAAAATAGATGAAGTTAACCAAGTGGACTAAAATGGCAACTGTGAAACCTTTTTGGACCCACAAGTTAAAAATGAAACCTTTGGACTAAATTGGCAAAATGGCCGAAACCACATAGACTAAAATGGCATTTAACTCAAAGATTAATATAGGTGTCACACAGGAATATGAACATGATTAACAAACAATGATCATGTGTAATAAACAATTTATACTATACGACCTACTTAACACGATCACATATAAAATGTTTGGTAACACGAATGACCCGGCCTGATTTGATTGACATGAGATATATATAGATGATATTTGTTTATTTATTTACTTTATATTATAAAATTTACTATATAAAATTTACTATATAAAATTTGCAAAATAGGATGAATAGTGAATTAAATTTGATTGACCTATTATTAAATTTAAAATTTCTTACATATTCACTAAACTAGTTGATTTTCCGTCCGTGCGTTGCGGCAGGGACCCATTAACTGCAAAACATGTGTCAGCAACGGCAAGCAGATCCCGAATATCAAAACATAAATAAAAATTATGTGGTAAGGATAATCACTTTGTCCTAAAAAACGATTTTAAATAACCAAATATATAATAATAGGACCCACACGTCCTACACGTTGGAAATTCGATTGTTTTCAGTTCAGTTATTACGGTGCTATCACGTTAAAATAGGGATGGGCTCGGTACAGGTAACGGCACCGAAAGTACCGATCCGAAAAATCATCGAAATTAGGTACCGACACCGAAAATGCTCGGTACAATACGGTATGGTATTTGACGGTAAAAATCAATAAATACATGTATAGTGCTAGACCGGTGTCGAACCGAAAGTAAGGATTCTGAAAACGCCAAAAGGTGGGTACCAAATTGGTACCGAGAATGATTTGGTGTTGTAAATTTGGTACCGATACGATACCAGTTTGATTACAGGATTTGATACGACTTGCTCATCAATAATCTAAATATCCAAGTTAATTTTACATGCTACAATTTATTCATTACATAAAAAGACAAAAAAAAAAAAAGCAAAATAAGTTGTGTATATAAAACCTCGTTCAAACGAAATACAGTTTACTTACTGTATGTATGCAAAGTAATCTAAATGGTGCAATTACTTGCATTGCTACGTTGCTACAGGATTTGATGAGCTCGATACTAACCGGTACCGAAAATACCGTTACCGAAATCCCTAAAAGTGGGTACCGGTACCGAATATACCTCCGTTATCGAAATCCCCAAAAGTAGGTACCGGTACCGAATATACCTGGTATGGTACGGTTCGGTACCGGTCGGTACTGGTACGTCACTGGTATTTAAAGGTAAAAACTGGTGAATACCACTACCGAATCGGTACCAAAAATACACCCGGTTTAGTAAATTATAGATTCTATTTTTAAAATGGAAAAAGTGAATATGTGGCTGTTTCACATCTAAGGTTAGATGCGAAACCATCAAAACTACGTCGTTTTGATTAAAATCCATTATAAACTTATTTTATTATTTTTATTCTTATTTCATCTCCGTACCATCGTCGAACCACCAAGCAAATCACTTTCCCATACTTGCAAGCAAATCTTATTCCTCAATCTGCAATTACAATCGGTCAAGTAGGCATGCTTCGATTACATCTCCCCTTTTTTATTTCCACTAATTTCGAACATCCAAATTCCAATTGTTATTTCAATTTTGCATCTTCTTCCTGTTCATCACCGTTAGTTTCTTTTCTCAGATCCTAGTTTTACATCAATTCAAAACAATTAATTTTGAATTTCTCATCTGATTTGTCAATCATGGAAGTTATAGCTTGAATCTGTAAAATGATTGTTCTTATTCAAATTTTCTAAAATTACTTGCTTGAATATCAATTGACGGATTTGAAATATTAAATTTTAACTTCTGTTCATACATGAAATACTTAACAAGATGGATTTTGGAACAAATCTAATTGATGTTAATGCAAAAGGGTTAAAAATATAGAGCGATTGGATTGGTTATAATCAACAGATATTTAGTTGAAGGTTGTTAATTGAATAAGATTAAAAGAAAGATGTTTGAATCGGTGAAATCAATCTATATTAGTTGTGAGTCGATTCTATTTGGATTGGATTTTAGAGAAGAATTAACACTTCTGACGAATTTGCTAATGATAGGTTCCCAAATAAAAAAAGATTTAGAATAATAATTTGGGTATATTTAAAGGAATAAGAAGGGATTTTAACAAAACTACGTAGTTTTGTATGGTTTCACATCTAACATTAGATGTGAAACAGCCCCATATTCACTTTCCCCTTTTAATATATAGATGTTAGTATTCATTCTGTTGGATTTTTAATATATAGGTAATTTTAATATATAGATGTTATTATTCATTCTGTTGGATTTTTAATATATAGGTAATTTATTTCCAAATTTTCAATTTCATATTTCAGCAAAAGTCTTTACCATGTTCTGTTTTAAGGGAAAAAATAAGTAAGTTTTAATATTTATTTTTTATTATTTTATTATTACAATTACTTTTAAACATATTTTGTATTTTCTCATATAACTTTTTGTAACATCCTAAATTGTTTTAACTGAAAAACACACAACGGAAATATAAACCATACAATTTTTCGCTTACCAAACGTTCTATGATACTTGAATACCGTTTAACAAACTTACTTATCAGTAGGCCTGTAAATGAATAAAACGTTCATGAAATGTTCGTAAACTTGTTCGGCAGGAAGTTCGTTTATGTTCGTTTATTTAACAAACGAACGAACACGAACAAAAAATTTTGTTCGTTAATTAAATGAACGAACATGAGCACACCTTGTGTTCGTTCATTTATGTTCGTGAATGTTTGTTTATTTACGTTCGTTTAAATTTTAGTAAATACATAAATAGTTATATTTATAGAAATATTAGGTTTTCTAAATACTTATATAAAATATAACTAATTAGTAGGGTAAGGTACCTCTACAAAGTGTGTTTTCCTACAAAGTGTAGGAAGTGATTTGGACCAATGGATGAGTGTTTTTTATGGTTTAGACCATCTTGATGGCATTTTAGTAATATTTATATTTTAAATAATGAATGATTTGATTGATGAAGGACAAAAAAGTCCTTTGACGTGTTTTAAAAAAAGGCAAGTAACCGTCATTCCATAAACCACTCCTTCAATCTCGCAAACTTCTCGCTTTCTCATTTATCATCTTCGATACTAAAAAATAACCAAAATCTCCTAAAATCAAGGATGCAAATATAACACAATGTGAAGAAACCAGAAACTGATAAAACACAACATGATGGGTAAAGAGAACCAAAAATGTGTTATAGATGTTTGGTGTATTTTATATTGTATTATTCAGCCACTGGTGTGTTTTATGTTTAAGGTGTGTGTTTTGTTGTAAAAGTGATATAACACGATGCGAAGAACTCAGGAACTGATAAAACACAACGTCAAGAAACAATTAATGTGTTTTATGTTTGAGACTTTGGATTCGGATGAAAGATGATATGAATGTGAGATGAAATATGTTATTAATGTGGTGTACGCAACTGAATCAATTGTGAGTATAAGAAATATGGGTTTCCATAAAAATCTCAATTAATTATCCGTAATTATCTTTGCCGTTTAATCAGTTACAATTATACCCTTTCATTAAAATATTAGAGATGACACATATCATCACTAAAACGCCTCCTACATTTTCTAGGAAAAACCCACTTTGTAGCCAACTCCCACCCTTAATTGAGTTTTCTAGTAATAAAAAATGAAATTTTTAAATTTTTTCTTAGATCGTAACCGATCACTTACTTAATATTTAGAGTAAATTGCCATTTTAGTCCCTGTGGTTTGGGCCATTTTGCCAGTTTAGTCCAAAGGTTTCATTTTTAACATCTGGATCCAAAAAGGTTTCATCGTTGCCATTTTGGTCCAACTGACTTAACTCCATCCATATCTGTTAAAGCTGCCAAGGGCATTTTTGTCAGATATGGATGGAGTTAAGTCAGTTGGACCAAAAGGAAATGACAAAAATGCCCTTGGCAGCTTTAACAGATATGGATGGAGTTAAGTCAGTTGGACCAAAATGGCAACGATGAAACCTTTTTGGATCCAGATGTTAAAAATGAAACCTTTGGACTAAATTGGCAAAATGGCCCAAACCACAGGGATTAAAATGGCAATTAACTCTAATATTTATATAAAAAACTACTTAATTTTAGTATCCGTGAACCCTAATTTAGATGTGTTTTCGGATGAACTGTAATATAGTATACTTGGTTGTTTGTGCTCACTAATGTTAAATTGTGTTTGTTTATATTTGTTCAATTCCGTTCATTTGTGTTCGTTTATGGTTGTTCAATCATGTTAATATATGTTTGTTTATGTTTATTCAAATATGTTTAGTTATTATTTCTTTTTTATTTATGTTCGTGAACTGTTCGTTTAGGCTTTAAACGAATGAACATAAACGAACACGAATATGCCTGATTTCTTAATGAACGAACATGAACAAAAAATGTGTTCGATTATATGTTCGTGTTCATGTTCAGTTAAAGTTAAATGAGTAAACACGAACATGCCTATGTTCGTGTTTGTTCGGTTGATTTACAGGCCTATTTATGAGCATTACAATCTTCACTTTTGCTCATTATGTTTAAAATGACACATGTTTATACTACTACATGACCAATCCCGTACAATCCATGCTTTGACTCAATCCTGAATCGTTCTGCACATCACATGGAAGACCTGGATAACCTGCGATCACCATACACCCATATCATTAGAAAATTAAAGGACATAATATATTGCATAAACTACGTATAAATAACTTCTAATGAAATCAAACGACAATGTCTGATTCCATCTATCGGTGTGGATCCATTCGTTTACATTCTCGGATACAATCGCTGAACTATAAAATTCAGCCTTCCAAAACCTGCTCTTTATACGCCTACACTTTTATTTCCATTCTCATGGTAAAATGGTTAATAGCATTTAAAATGCCTTCGTACATATAATCCTAAATTATACTTACATACAATTCTACTCTACATACATATAAGCAATTCCATACATACATACATACCTACTAACATTTAATTAATGGCGGATCTAAAAGAAAAGTTTAGGGGTATCCCAATTTTTTTTTAGACATAGGGATATCTTAATATTTTCTTAAAAGTATCTAACACATATAATGAAGAAGAAAAAAAATCTTTACATTTCACCAATTGGGCCGCCCCTGCATTTAAGTCCCCTCCACGAGCATACATATGAATCCCATACACATACACACATACAAGTCCCATCATTCAAGTTCCCTATGATAGCATACATATGAATCTCATACATATACAACTCCCATCTACGTACTACATTTAAATCCCATATATACAGTGGAGAGTTCAAATGAGAAGAAATAAAAAATAAGAATAAAAAGAATAAAGGATAGAAAGGTCATTTGCACAAATCATTTAATAAGTCTATCATTTATTTTTGCTATTCAATTTAATAAACTCTAATCATTTAATGAGCATATCTTATAAAATGGTTGTGCACCTTACACAATAAAAACACTTATGCACATGATCTTACATTTTCAACGTTTCCTACACCATTAAAACAATATTTTGGTGTAGGATACATAATGTGTAGGACTCGAACACTTTTAATAATTTTGCAACTCATAATAAAATATGTGTAGGACACAAATTTTTAAATAATTTTGTCACTTTTAATAAAATTTGTGTAGGAGCCAATACATAATACATTAATGATGATGAAGGAGGAATTTATGGTTGCATTAAAAAGACTTGAGTAACTCTTTAAAATATTTATTAATATTCTAAACCAAAATGTCTATATTACCCTTAGTAATTAAAGCATTAATTAAAAGTGGACAAAAAGATGTTTTGATTCACAACCATTGATCAAAAAAATATAGGGTCTTGATTAACTCATTTTTTCTTCTTTTAAGAAGATTCTTCTCAAATGAATTTCCCCTATATACATGTGTACATACTAGTCACATCCACATATTTGCATTTAAATGCCATATTTATATATACACACAAGTTCCATCTATACGCATACATACATACATACAAGTTCCATCCATCTACATGTGTTCTACATCCTAATACATTCATACATACAAGTAATAGCCACATGCACACAATTAGATCCCATACATGCATACCTACATACATATTTCGTCTCCATACATGCCCACATACGAGTTACATCCCTACCCGCACCTCACAAAACTCTTGGTAGGTTTGGGGTGCATTTAGGAAGCTTACGAGGCTTTGGAATGGAGCTACGGGGGTTGGGATCGAAGACAACGAAGAAAAACGAGAAAACCGGCTAAGCCGTCGGCTGGGCCGTCGGCAATAGGTTTGGCTATCGGCTACGAGGTTTTACCCATAGGTACGGGCCGTCAAAAGTCAGCGACGACGACAACAACAACAGATCAAGATCTCTCGTCCAGCTCTCTCCCTCTCCTGCGATAACCGTGTGAACCTTGTGTTTAACTGAACATATGGCTCTGATACCACTTGTTAAGGCATCAGATCAGAGTATGCTCGAGCGGAAGCGGAAGAAACACACACTAGCAGAAAATAAAGAACATGAGAATTTACATGGTTCGGTCAAAGTGACCTACGTCCACGGGTTGCAACTAGTGTTTCACTTTTATTAGATGCTCACAACTGTTTTCAGAATGACACAGACTACAATTAAATCATAGGTATTTATAGAACAATATTAGGGTTTTCTACTTGGTCAACAAGTTAACTAAGCGGGCCTAATAACTAGGGCCGACTAACCCTAATTAGGGTCTGTTACCCTAAAGCCTACGAACCCAACATACGATGTGTGTGTGTGTTTGATTTATGTTGTGTGTATTTTGTGTACGATGTGTGTGTGTGTGTGTTTGATTTATGTTGTGGGTATTTTGTGTACTTTGTGTATGTATATATAAGTATATTTCCCGTTTATGTATGTAGGGGTAAGATCAAATAAAAAGTTTATTTTGCCTAAGTAGGATGAGAATGAATCTTAGCCATTCATTTTTCAAATTAATGGCTAAGATGAAAGTGTAGGAGAAAGGAGGAGTGCAAGGGTATCTTGGGAAAATCCTATTTATGGACTTTCTCTCTCCACATGCAAGACACATGCATATTTCACTCCCATTTTTTAAACGTTCATAACTTTTTTATACGACCTTATTTTTTCATAAAAATTTCACCATAAAATCGAGCGTCTTTTTATCTTTAATTTGAGTACCATATTGCTATATAAAATATGAAGACTAAAAAAACCCACTAAAATGTGTTGTATTTATATGTTGTATAACATTTTTTTGTGCTGGATTTTTGTACTATATTTTTGTACTAAATTTTTTGTGCTAGATTTTTTTATCTTAAGTTTTCTTTTTCTTAATTTTTTGTACTGGATTTTTTTGTACTACATTTTTTTGCTAATTTTTTTTGTGCTACATTTTTTGTACTAGATTTTTTTGTGCTATATTTTTTGTAGTACAATTTTTTGTACTATATTTTTTGTACTACATTTTTTTAGGGGAATTGGCCTGTAATAATCCCACCTAGACCTTATTGGCCATTAATAATCCCACCTCAGAATATTCCCCCCACTAGTCCCACCTTTCACCTATTTTTCCTACACTGGTCCCCCGTTAAAAAAACTTAACGGAGTTAAGCTTTTTTCCAAATTGCAAACAAATTTTTTAGGGCCTCTGATCAGAACAATGATACGAGTCCATTGATGTAAAACTTACTTCAAAATGGTGCTCCAAGTGACTTGATTTTGGTTAATTGGAAATTTAAACACCCGAATTGAAGCGTCGTTTTCATCGTTTGGAGCACCGTTTCGAGACAAGTTTTACATCAATGGACTCGTATCGTCGTTCTAATCAAAAGCCCTAAAAAATCCGTTTGTAATTTGGAAAAAAGCTTAACTCCGTTAAGATTTTTTAACGGGGGACCATTGTAGGGAAAATAGGTGAAAGGTGGGACTGGTGGTGGGAATATTCTGAGGTGGGATTATTAATGGCCAATAAGGTCTAGGTGGGATTATTACAGGCCAATTTCCCAAATTTTTTACTATATTTTTTGTACTACATTTTTTGTGCTATATTTTTTTGTACTAGATTTTTTGTGTTAGATTTTTTTGTACTAGATTTTTTTGTATTTTAAAAGAAACAAAATAGGTGCCACATGTCATTTTCACTCCTATTTATAAGGACCAAAATGCCCTTGATTCCTACTTTTTAGGAATGCCACATGTCATCATCACAATCCTTCTTAGGCTACTTAGGTAAAATCCACTTTTTAGTGGATCCTTCCTCTGTGTATGTATATATTAGTATATTTCCCGTGTCTATGTATATATTGGTTTCTTATGAGTAGTTAGTTTATTTTATGGTATCCACACATAATTTGTTTTAAGTTTTTAATCATGTAATACATGCATACATATAATCATCGTATTGATCGATATTGTGACGAGGTTAGAACTCAAAAGGACATGAAAACTCCACATGTGGTCATTGAATCACCTTGAACTTTTTAGCCAAAATGTTTAAGACGCTCAATTTCATAAATGCAAATATGGCAATATATACTCAAATCAGTTCTATTAGCCAAAATGTTTAAGACGCTCAATTTCTTAAATGCAATATGGCAATATTCTCAAATAAATTCTGTTAGTTTTTAGCCTTTAAAGTGTTTAATGTAGCTTGAAATCTAATTTTCAGCAAGGTACATATTTTTGGCTTCTAATAAACTGATTATTGTTTTCTTATCTTAAACAATTGGCAATAAACTGATTATTGTTTTCTTATCTTAAACAAATAATAAGTACAAACCAATAGAAATTATTATGAGAAAAAAACCCCTAAATCGTTTGGTTTGTTCTATTGTTGGTTCATATTTTTATTTTCTTAATTTCATGCATACAATTGGCAATGTTACGTAAAAAGGTAAACAATTGGCAATGTTACGTAAAAAAGTAAACCATTTAACTTGTTTGTATGTTTTTTTTTTTCATTTTAAAACGTTTATTTACGCATATGTTGGTTATCCCTTTTTTTGGAGAGTGACTTTCTATGTACATGACTTAGCTGTCATTGTCCCGTCAACCCCGCAGTTGGGGACACAATGTTCTATCGAGCCCCGGCCCCCGCGCAAGCTGATCCCCCCAGAAACCATACTGCCCCCACACGAGAGACTCGCTGGGGTAACAACTGCGTAAAACCGGGTGTGCTCTTAGGACCGCACCATGCCTCGGTAGGATACGATCCATCATTGGGACGTCCCCGCACCAAAGCCCGCAGCCGGCAGTCGAACCGACAACCTCCCAAGGAGGAAACCGGCCCAACCAACCACATGGGAACCAACTGGGCTAGTACAACATTAAACTATTTAACTTGTTTGTATGTTTTTTTTTTAAATTGGATTTAAATAATCTCAACTTTCTCAATTTGGTTGATAATAATCCTAACTCAGTTATTTGCCGATAATAATCCGAATTGGTCCACTTTTGACCGATAATAGTCCGCCGTTAAAAATAGGTTAATGGAGTTAAGTTTTTTTTCCCGAATTACAAACCGATATTTTAGGGATTGTGATCAGAACGAGGATACAAGTTGATTATTTAAAACTTACCTCGAAACGGTGCTCAAAACGGCTCGATTTTTGTTAATTGGAAGTTTAAACACCCGAATTTAAGCATCGTTTTCGTCGTTTAGGGCAGTATTTCGAGGTATATTTTACATCAATCAACTCGTATACTCGTTCTAATCAAAAGCTCTAAAATATCGGTTTATAATTCGAAAAAACCTTAACTCCGTTAAGCTATTTGTAACGCAGACTATTATCGGCCAAAAGTGGGTCAATATTATTATCGGCAAATAACTGAGTTAAGATTATTATCTGTAAAATTGAGACAGTTGGGATTATTTAATTCCAATTTGCCTTTTTTTTTTCATTTTCAAACTTTTACTTACGTATGTGTAGGTTATCCATAGAACATATATGTCCACATGATTTACACATTTGTAGATTCTACGTGCGTATTTTAGGGATTGTGATCAGAACGAGGATACAAGTTGATTGTGTAAAACTTACCTCTAAACGTGCTCAAAACGGCTCGATTTTTGTTAATTAGAAGTTTAAACACCCGAATTTAAGCATCATTTTCGTCGTTTACGGCAGTATTTCGAGGTATATTTTACATCAATCAACTCGTATCCTCGTTCTAATCAAAAGCTCTAAAATATTGGTTTATAATTCGAAAAAACCTTAACTCCGTAAAGGTATTTTTAACGCAGACTATTATCGGCCAAAAAACGGGTTAGTTCAGATTATTATCGACAAATAACTGAGTTAAGATTATTATCGGTAAAATTGAGAAAGTTGGGATTATTTAACTCCAATTTGTTTTTTTTTTTCATTTTCAAACTTTTACTTACGTATGTGTAGGTTATCAATAGAACATATATGTCCACATGATTTACACATTTGTAGATTTTACGTGCGTGTTGTAGTGAATTGTCCACTACATTATATCATGAGGCTTTCCTAATAGTTAATGATAAAACATTCAGTTGATGTGGGGCTAACCTATTTTGTAGAGGCACCTGATTTTTAAAGGAGAGGTCTTGGATTCAAACCTAGACAATCAAAGTATTTTAATATTTGCCATTCAAAAAAATAATAATAAAACATTCTATTTTTTACACATAAATATTTATTATAATTTATCTATATATTAAAAACTGAATGGAATGAACAGTAATTATATATATATATATATATATATATATATATATATATATATATATATATATATATATATATATATATATATATATATATATAGAAAGTATAATGTACTTCAAGGCTTAACCTACATTAACATAAATGACAAAAAATATAACGTGCGTTATTATCATAGAACGTGCGTGATTATAGTCCATGCGTGATTATGTGGTCCCATGCGTGATTATGTGGTCCCATGTGTGATTATGTGGTCCCATGCGTGATTATACCCCTGATCCAACGGTTACCATTGTCTCCTACGTGATGTATGATAATGCTTTTTGTATGTTAACCTTACTATATATATATATATATTAAAAACAGAATGGAATGAACAATAAGAAAACTAGAATTGAATAAATGGTATCGGGTATCGGTAACGGTATTAAATTTACTAAACCGGGTGTATTTTCGGTACCGGTTCGGCACCGGTATTCATCGGTTTTTACCCTCAAATACCGGTGCCGTACCAGTACCGACCGGTACCGTACCAGATATATTCGGTACCGGTACTCACTTTTGGGGATTTCGGTACCGGTTGGTACCGAGCTCATCAAATCCTGTAGCAACGTAGTAATGCAAGTAATTGCACCGTTTAGATTATTTTTCATACACAGAGTAAGTAAACTGTATTTCGTTTGAATGAGGTTATATATACACAACAGCTTATTTTGCTTTATTTTTTGTCTTCTTCTGTAATGAATGCATTGTAGCATATAAAATTAACTTGGATATTTAGATTATTGATGAGCAATCGTATCAAATTCTGTAATCAAACCGGTATCGTATCGGTACCAAATTTACTATACCAAATCATTTTCGGTACCGATTTGGTACCCACCTTTTGGTATTTTCAGAATCGTTACTTTCGGTTCGACACCGGTCTAGCACCATACCTGTATTTATTGAATTTTACCTTCAAATACCATACCGTATTGTACCGAACATTTTCGGTGCCGGTACCTAATTTCGATGATTTTCTGGACCGGTACTTTCGTTGCCGTTATCCGTACCGAGCTCATCCATATATATTAGGTTATTTAAAATCACTTTTTTTAGGACGGAGTGACTATCCTTTTTACGACATTTTTATTTATGTTTTGATATTCGGTATCTGCTTGCTGTTACTGACACGCGTTTTGCAGTCATTGGGTCCCCGCCGCAACGCGCGGACGGAAAATCAACTAGTTTAATTAATAACCCTAATACTTAAATTGTGATTTTTCAAAACAATCTATTCTACATTGAAGAAACTTGTTGTTTCTTAACCAAGAGCCGCCCCTGCCACCTTCAATGCGATGTATATATGAAATCTGAATATGGTTGGGATTTGGACTGCTAATGTCGCTCTTCAATTGTACAAAGTACAACAGTCTCTCTTCAATGGTAGGCAGTACACCGGTCGATCACAAGGACCAATTAAGTTCATCTGTATCTCCTCAACTTGCAACAGCTTTTAATTTCCTCTTATGTTATACCAAAGAGCCGCCCCTTCCGTCTTCAATGCGAGCTACGACATGTAAATATCGTTGGAATTTCGACCACTAATGTTGCTCTTCATTGGTACCCAGTACAACAGTCGCTCTTCAATAGACACAGTACACCTTGTCGATCTTCAACTCGTTAAATACCCGACTTTTACTAACCATTCAGTAGTCTCGAAAATATTTGAATTCAGGTAGTGAAGTTCAGAAACTCACATTGCAATATGTTTTTTTTTTTTTTGTTCTTGATTTATGTAAAGTTTTGGTACTTTGAAATATTATTCTTTAATCAGTTACTATCAAAGGATCATGATCACTCCAAAGCTCTTAAACTATTTTAGATATCCTGTGAAAAAAGGAAAAGATATCAATACGTAAAGATAGATCTTTCTTACACGGTGCATGAATGTATGGTTTATTCAAGAAGTGGTGAAATACTTTAGTTTTTTAATTTATTTATTTATTACTTTTTTTTTAATCTGCAGGATATTCTTATAATCTGCTGTTTGTATATCTATTTGGAGAATAAGACAGAAGTTTGAAAAATATAAGCAAAAGCGTTGACATTTCAAAGAAAATATTGAACTCCTTTATTTATGGGGCATGTTATGTTATACTCACACCTTTTGCTTTCTAACCCCACATCGTCATTAAACGGCTGTTTGAGGCTGCACCAAACGGCCGTATGACACTTAGGGCTTGCGTCGTAGTCCTCCAGGGGCGGATGTAAAGAGGAACAAGGGGTAGCCTCCGCTACCGCTTGGTCGGAAAATTTTTGACGTTTTTAGTGTAAATTTTGAAAAAATTTGACGTTTTTTCGATTTCGTTACCGCATATTTATAAAACGTTACCGCCTGGTCAGAATCCTAGATCCGCCACTGTAGTCCTCCCTTACCTTTTAACGACCGTTTGAAAGTTAGGGGCCGTTTGGGGTGTAGGCATAGCATACCCTTAATCCTTATATAAATATATTTGTGCATGCATGCATGTGTGTGTGGAACTCTAATATATATGCAATACAAAACATGTAATCTTATTTGGCTAGAAAAAAAGTGGATTAAAATTTTATATTTCTACAGATTAACTGAGGCTGGGGATCAACGATGTCACGCGGCAAAAGTCTAGCTTTCTCGTTAGCTATTGTTTTATTGGCAATAGGTGTTCTAAATTCTGAAGCTCTTGAAAATGGGTTAAAATCCATGGTGTATTTATCACCTAAAATAACCCTATATCCGGGTTCAGTTTCAAACAAATACTATTATGACATCGAGTTCCCAAAAGGTCATATTGCTATCAAAAGTTTCAATGCTGAAGTTGTTGATGAAGCAGGAAGTCCTGTTTCTCTTCAAGAAACTTATCTCCACCACTGGATTGCACTAAGATACTACAATCGTAAGGGTGTTAAGAATATAAAGTACAATGTTAATCTCGGATTCCTCCAATCAGATTTCATTGTTGCCGGGAATGCTGGAATATGCGATTCTGGTCTTCCACAGTTTTTTGGATTAGGATCCGAAACACGAAAAACATCCACTGATGTTCCTGATCCTTATGGAATCGAAGTTGGTAATCCGCTCAAAGTTCCCGCAGGATATGAAGAAAACTGGATGTTTAACATCCATGCAATTGACACTCGGGGTGCCGTAGATGCAATGGGATGTACTGAATGCAGGTATTAATTTTGATATAGATTTTGTTGCATGTTAAATTACTTAATATATATAGTTTTGATGTTACTATTTCTTTTCATGGAAATACAGATGTGACTTGTACAATGTGACAGAAGATGAATATGGCCAACCATTGAAACCAAATTATTTAGGAGGAGTAAATTGTTGCTATGATGGAACACAATGCAAAGTGAATAGTGGGCTTGAAAGTACTGAAAGAAACCTTTACTTGAAGTACACCATTAAGTGGGTTGATTGGAGTGACTCTATAGTACCTGTTCAAATCTTTATATTAGATGTCACTGATAGTTGGGAGTACACAGGAATCCATGATTGCCTTGTAAGTTATTTTTATTTAAGAAAAGCATGTCTATGTTCTACTCACCAAAATAGGCCAACTTGACCCGAAACGTCACAACGCTTTGGTAAAATACCGACACACCCTAAAGACTCCTAATTACAATTTAATCCTTACGCCAATGTAGGGTAGTCCACTTGTTAGAGTCACGCGCCTCTTAAAGGGGAGGTCTCATGTTCAAACCTTCAAACCTAGACAATTAGTATTTAAGAATTATTGGTTTGTAACATTTGCTGTTAAAAAAACAATTTAACCATTACATAATATAATGTACAGCTTTGACCCTAAAACATATTTTACAATATAAAATGACACTTAGATCATGATACTTAATATTATAAGTTCACTTTAAACTATCAACAAACTTATGAGATTTAACACATAGTGAGTAATTTTTTTTGAAGTATTTGTTGTTTATGTTTTCCATATTAGGACACTCATAAAGATTCAACACTTTTTCTAGTAACATTTACTAATATTTTGTTATCTTTGTAAGTAAAATGTTTATCTTCTCTTGTCATAAAACTTATCAATATTGATCATCTTTTTGGTAACATTTTGAAACTTTGTGTTATTTTGATTGATGATTAAACTGTTGACGTACAGATCGAGTATGACATTGAAAAATCTACCAATGGAGTTGCTACTAATGACTTTACGAACACCAGGAGGTCAAGTGTGATTCTCCCTATTGATGGTGATGTCGTTTATGCTGTTGCTCACCAGCATTGTGGTGGAATAGGTTCTGCTCTTTATGGGGAGGTAAAGTAAAATATTTCAGTTTTCAAATCTACATTTGTATCATTAAGTGTCTAGACTACATTTTTAAGCGAAAAAAACTTAATTTTTTTTTAGAATGGACGAGTCATTTGCTCGTCTGACCCTATATACGGGCAAGGAACGAGTGCAGGAGATGAAGAAGGTTACATTGTAGGAAGGTCCACATGTTATCCTGAACCAGGTTCTGCGAGAATACTTAAAGGTGAAGCTTTAACCGTGGAGTCCAATTACAGCAATAAAAAGAGCCACACTGGAGTTATGGGGCACTTCTATATTCTTGTTGCGGACTCTTCTTTGGGTCTCAATGAACCAGTTCAAGTAAGATTTCTACCTTTATTCATCACACATTTTTTCAAGGAACTAATTTGGTTGTAACGTGAGTTTCAATGATCATATTCTTTTTGATATTATATATGGTTTTGTAGTCTATAGTTTTTTTTATTTTTGTAATTTTCCTATGCTGCAGATTCATGACGAATTAAAAGAACTGATCTCCTTGTGGGGGGTTGCTGTGTTTGGATTGGCAATTTGTGTTGCTGTTTTGGTTGCTTGTCAAAAAAGAAATAGGAATGAGGATGCGTACATGCCCTATTGCAACTTGAACACCCGTTATCTGATATGAGAAAACGGGTACCAAATTAAATAACCCATGTTCGGTAACACAAATACACAATCGTGTTGGTTGGTAAAACCCTAAACTATTAAGTTTTACCAGAAATAAAGTTATCCATGCTTTCTCAATTATCATTATCAATATATGTAAACTTGGTGGGACAATCAGGACAATGCCATTTATCATATATGATAATTTATTTATGTTGATGTTATTACCAATTATTGTAAACCAGAGGGTGCAATGTGTAGTGTTTTTCTTGAAGGATGGTATGGTGTTCCTGAAGCACTTCAATTAACCATATTACTTACAATTTATGATCATTTAAAAAGTAAGAACATCAGCTAAAATTTTGATTTAAACTCTACTTTAACCAAAAGTTTTGTTTCTAAGGACTTAGGTGTACTCTAACTTTATTGCTATTAAAGATGATATGACAAGTTAACATGTATTATAGGGGGAGGGGGTGGTGATTACTCATCACTCACAACATCCAATCAAGTTCCGCGATTGAATAATGTCCATTTAACCAACAAATTATAACAAAATACCCGTTGAATATTAACTTTAGACAAAATGGATATTGAATTTAAATAAACTCAACTTTCACAAATTGACCAATAATACTTCCAACTTTAACATTTCCAACTTTCAACTTATTTTCTCCCACCACTCCCAAACTAACCCAACCCTAACACAATTAGTTTTTTTTTTTTTTTTTTTTTTTTTTTTTTTTTTTTTTACTATGTGGACATTTTCAGTGATGTAGCATCTAATGTGGCTTATGTGTCAAAACTATAACTTTAAAAAAAGAGTAAATTGCAATTTTACCCCCTGGGGTTTATGCCAATTGGCACTCTGACCCCCCTAACGAAATAATTGTAATTTTATCCCCTGGGGTTTAAACCATTTCCTTAGGATGATATAGAGTTAAAAGGGAAAAAATGAGTGATGTGACGCTTATATGGAGTTAAGAAGGGTTAAAGTATACCTCATGGCCTAATACATAAAGAGAGTTAACACCTCAAATTTTATTGTAAGTCAGGATGACCGTTATAGTCGTGTCTAAGTATCTTAGACAACCTTATTTTCTTAGAAATGACATGGTTATCTAAGAATGATCGAGATTTGATGTTTTAAGTGACCATTTGTTAAAATACTCACCCAAATATCAGGCTATTCAAGATTTTTTAAAGAGAAAAATGCCTGGATAGTCCCTGTGGTTTCGCATTTTTTCACCTATAGTCCCCAACTTTCTAAAACTACCTGAATAATCCCCAACTTTTCATTTTTTGTTTCCGGATAGTCCCTGGGTCTAACTTCAGTTTGTTTTTCTGTTAAGTGGGTGTGAAATGACCAATTTACCCTTTCCTTTAAAAGGCCAAACCACAGGGACTATCCGGGCATCTTCTACATTTTTAGAGAAAAAACCCCACCACCACACCTCATCTTCAACCTCCACCCACCATCACCCTCCTCCACCCTCCACCATCACCTTCTTCTCTGCAATTTTCTTTGAAGAAACCCTAAAACACTCAAGTCACCTCACCCCCCCCTCACTGTCTCTCTCTCTGACGCAAAACTCACAGACAACAATCAATATAGAAGCAATGCATAACGAATCAAGGCTTGCAGTCAACCAATCGAAAAATGATTTTTCCAACTCCTTTAATGATCTGATCTCCACATCTAATTCATCATCTACTTTTAACGGCCCACAGATTGATAAGGTTCCTTCTGTTGTGACAGTGTTTTTAAGACCGGGATCGAGGTTCGACCGGAAATATTGAATCCACAGTTGAAAAAATGATTGGAATCCACAAGAAGAAGCATTTATGACTTTTGATCGGAACTTATGGACGCCCGCCTCTGTTGTTGAAGCTCAGAAACACAACCGAGGGCAGAACCTCTTCATCTTGTTTCCATTATTCACTTTTAGCCTTGATATCTTTCATTTGTTAGTTGAGTATTCAAAGCTATTTGCTTGTGTAGTCTTTCAAAGTGAAAGTACTTTTATTTAAAGGTTTGCAGACAAATGGCTTTTGGCTCAAAGCTGAAAGATGTATTTTTTTCATTTTTTAAATCTTTCGTATACATTAAATAGTTGAACTTCTTTTTGTTATACATAATTTAAGATTTAATTTTCATTTTGTTAATCTTTTGTATACTTTTATTATACATAATTTACGATTTGGTGGTGGGGTGGTGGTATTGATGATGGTGGTTGTGGCTGTGGCTGGATTTGGGGGACTTGGCGTTGAATGATTTGGGGGATTTTGGTGATGGTTTGTAGAGATGCAATTCACACAAGGGTGGTGGTGGTGGTGGTGGGGTTTGGGTGTTTTAGGGTTTCTTCATAGAAAAATGCGGAGAAGAAGGTGATGGTGGAGGGTGGAGGAGGGTGATGGGGAGAAGAAGGTGATGGTGGAGGGTGGAGGAGGGTGATGGTGGGTGGAGGTTGAAGATGAGGTGTGGTGGTGGGGTTTTTTCTCTAAAAATGTAGAAGATGCCCGGATAGTCCCTGTGGTTTGGCCTTTTAAAGAAAAGGGTAAATTGGTCATTTCACACCCACTTAACAGAAAAAACAAACTGAAGTTAGACCCAGGGACTATCCGGAAACAAAAAATGAAAAGTTGGGGACTATTCAGGTAGTTTTAGAAAGTTGGGGACTATAGGTGAAAAAATACGAAACCACAGCGACTATCCGGGCATTTTTCTCATTTTTAAATATTATTTCTATTCCAAATCCATTAATTCTAATCCATTATCTTTATATACCTAAAATGAAGTGTTTTGAACAAACTTTGTGTTAGGAATCAAGTGGCGAAACAGAACCAACATACAACGCACAAACGAATAAAATACACAGAATACTAAAATAAGAACACAACAATTTTAACGTGGTTTGAATTCGATGTAAATTCTACATCCACGAGCTGCAATTAGGTATTTTATTAAGCACGATATAACAAGTTAACTAACTTGGGGGATAATAATTCCATCTCTAACAGAGAATGCCACCCGAGTCTTCTAATGTCAAACTCATCTTTAAGCCTAATAAGCCAAGGAGTTCAAACCCAACACAATGTATCTAAAACAAATTAACCCATAAATGTACATGTTTGATAATTTTGGTTTACGTTTGACTCTGTCAATATGAAGAAACAATTATCGTATAATAGTTTTAACTCTTTTACCCTTATAATTATTTGGGTTTTTTAAATTCCCCTTTACTAAGAGGCTTAATCTTCTATACTATATAATAAAAGAAATCAACTTTGGGACACATGTCATTTATTGGAGCCATCTATTTTTTAGTTTTCTCGTCTTTATCTCCTACTTAATTATTAAAAATTAATATTAATTAAAAGATAATTACAAAACTAAAAACAATTCGTATAGGAGATAATATAATTTTTGAAATATTTATTAGATTTCAAAATTATTTATCTTGACATTAACAAAAGACGTACACTAAATATAAATTAATATAAGGGTGTAAGGGGTGCTCACCTAAGAGGTGAGTCCCCTCTCTTACGCCCAACCAATCCTCGTGTGCCACGTCAACTCCCCTCTTAAACTCCCCTAACACCCTAAATTGATGGCGGCACTCCCCTCTTAACTCCCCTTATTTTTTTATTCGAAAAAAAAAGAAAAACAATTGATTGGTTGGAAAGTTGATTGGCCCCACCATCTCTCCTTCTTCAATCGGTGAACCCACACCCAAATCACCCCCCGAATCGGGACCCCGCATTGATGGCGGCGGTGTTCCCGATCAGGGAAACCCATCACCGATTCCCCTCACCGCGAACGCCCCGTACACCCTGATATAAAGAGTTAAATGTCATTTTAGTCCCTGTGGTTTGGGCCATTTTGTCAGTTTAGTCCAAAAGTTTTATAATACACAAGGTTTATAAAGATATAACTTTTTATTGATTGGTATATAAAATTACATGTGTTCAACCCATATAATACATAAGGGTCTTAAAAATGTAACTTTTTTCATTATTAATATATAAAATAAAATTTACTCAACCCGTACAATACACAGAGTTCTTAAAGATATAACCTTTTTATTATTTAATATATAAAATTACATTTATTCAACCCATGTAATAAATGAGATTTTTAAATATATATTTTTTTGTTATTTGGTATGTAAAATTATATTTATTCAACCTGTGTAATAAATGAGGTTTCAAAAATATATTTTTTTATTTGATATATAAAATTACATTTATTTAACCCGTGTATTACACGGGGTTCTAACCTAATTACATATATACATAATCTTTAAATTTAATTACATGTTTCACTTTTCTTAACAAATTACCGCTTTACCCTTTTGTAATTACTTTTTTGAAAATCAATAACATCAAACTATGCTTCCTTATCCATTCGCAATATGGTTTACAATGCTTCTCCCCCCTTCGACGATCTGATTCACAACGGCAAACGGCAAAGCCTAAACGACGCTCTTTCACTTTGCAAACCCTACACGCCTGTCATCTGGTTTGCTAATTCTTGTCTAGGTAAGTCGATTTTGTATAGTTGTTATAGCTTATGTTCGAATTAAAAAAGGTTCCATGTTGATTTAACAATGAAGTAGAATGAAAACTTTGTGCACTGAAGCTTTCCGTTTTTAACAAATTTGAATCGTGAGAACTTATGATTCATAGAGTTCACGCCCTCTCAATCTCCACCCTTTTTTCAATCACAATATCTTCATAATTATGGTTTGGTTGATTCACATAGGGGGTGGTGGTTTTTAGATTTGTTAGGTATTCAATCAATCGCATAATACAAATCTTGATTAACAAAATCAATAATCTAACTTGAATTTCGAACTATCGGTTGGTTTTGATCTCGTGTATCTTCGAGAACAAGTTTGGTTCTCTCAATTCTTTATGCAAATTTGTTTACTATGAGTACTTTGTATGCACCATAATTATTATGGGATATACGTAAATGACCGTAATTACTTAATGAAATCCTTGCCTTCTTAGCAACTTCCGAGTTTAATTATATTGTGAAAACGAACTATGAAATATGATGGGGAAAATTATGAAAACTAGTGTTTAACCCCCACGTTGCGGGTGCGGAGGTCATAAAAATGTGCTAAGTACTAAGCAAACGATGACTAAACCCGAGAAAAATCGTAAAATAAAACCGCGAATTTATGCCGTCACGTAAAATGTATGAAAAGACAAAGACAATCTTATACCACAAGTAATGATAAAATGTTTAATCGACTTTTTAATTCAATACACAAAAATTGGTTAACGAAATTATCTACATTCCAAACCATAAACCATGTGCTCCTCCATCAGCATTGTCAATCTCCTCAATACAACAACCACTTCCTTTATTTTTCAACATTTCCGACCACGAATTCGCTTGTACACTCTGTTCAATCATCGCTCAGGGGTCTTCTGTGAGGGCGACCAACGGAGGCGATGGTAGTTGGGTACTCCTGGGAAGGGGTTTTAAGGTTTCTCGGCGGCCAAATCGATTTGTTCCGGTAATGTTGTTCTGTCTCTCCGGCATTCCAATACTAGACCACCATCGCGTGCCACCACCCCACTCTCTTATTTGTGATCTTCACCTAGGTTTTCCAACCAACCTCTCGCCTTCAAAACTCCATTTTTTAGTTTCATCACCATGTTGTGCCATGTTTTCCCTTGTCTTTATGCACCAATCAGATAAAGATGCGTGAATTATAATTTCTCTATATTGCTTTATTTTGTACGAGTAGGAAATTGTCAACCAGCTGCGCCAATCACAAGCTACAATCGTCAACATGCTCCAATCATCGATGACTACTGTAGCTAAGACGTACCTCAATACTTAGACCCTGTGTAGTGGGGCGTTTTTTTTAAAAAAAATTCAAAAAAAACGCTTGAAAACGCCCATGTACCATTACATGGGGCGTTTTTTTAAGCAAAAAATCAAAAAAAGCCCATTTGGCGTTTTATAAACCACGCCCAACACCCTTTGCCTTTGTCCAATCAGATTTCATCTCCCTTGTACTATCCAATAAGATTTTTTCTTTTTTTTTTTCTTTTTTTTTATTTAATGCCCCAATAATGCCCAATAATGCCCCATCCCCACTACACCCATTTTTCTAAAACGCCCAATAATGCCCCTTTGCTGACTGGACCGCCACGTGGCGTAAAATGCCCACACTTGGGGGCATTATTTTCCCCTTCCACTACACATGGTCTTATATGGTAACAATAATATCCAGTTGACCAACAAATTATAACAAAATACCCATTGAATAATAACCTTAGATAAAATGGATATTGAATTTAGAGTAAATTACGTTTTTGTTCTATTGGTTTATCTGGTTATATCACTTTTACTATATTAGTCCAAAATAAGAATTTTTAACATATCTGCCTCTATGGTCTCTATAACTAACCATTTTAGCCTCTTAGTCTAACCATTATAGCCCCCATAGTATCTATAACTAACCATTTTGGCCCCCATGATCTCTAGACTTAGTGGCCAAAATGGTTAGTTATAGAAACCATAGGGGTAGATATGTTAAAAATTCTTATTTTAGACTAATATAGTAAAAGTGATATAACCACAAGGGCCAAAAATGTAATTTACTCTTGAATTTAAATAAACTCAACTTTCACCAATAAGACTTCCAACTTTCAATTTGTTCTACAACACTCCCAACTTTCAATTTATTTTCTCCCACCACTCTCAAACTAACCCAACCCTAACACGGTCAGTTTTTTTTTTTCTTTTTTCTTTTGCTGATATGACGTTTTCAGTGATGTGGCGTCTGGTGTGGCTTATGTGTCAAAACTATAACTTAAAAAAATCTGTATTATATTTTTTAGGGGCCGTTTGGCAACATCTGAATGGTTAAGTGCTGAACCAGTAAGAGGTCTGAACCATTAAGAGCCTATATAATTCTAACCATTCAGAGGCAAATATCTGATCAATTCAGATTAGAGGTCTTAATCATTCAGACTCTGTATAAATCTTAACCATTCAGAGGCAAATGTCTGAACTATTCAAACATCTGCTTGTGAAACAAACAGTCTGAACCATTAAGTGCTAAACCAGTAAGAGGTCTGAACCATTAAGAGCCTCATTAAGAGGTAAACAAACAGCCCCTTAATTTGGTTTTAAAATAAAAAAAAAAACTTGTTTTATAGAGCCCCACCTCTCCCCCTTTCTCTCTCTCTATCTCTAAAACACCACAACGACCATCATCTCCACCAACGGTTGCCATCATCACCTGCTGCCACCAGGGGCGGACCCATGTATAGTGGAACGGGGTCCCCGGACCCCAATCTTTTTTTAAAAAGTAGTAGAAGCGGTATATAAAATTTGCTATGGACCCCATAAAATTATTAAGTTGGACCCCATAACAATAAAAGTGAGCTTGGTGCAGTGGTAAAACCTCTTGTTTACACACAAAAGATCCTAGGTTCGATACCTGTTTATTACATTTTTTTGTGTTTTTTTTGTTAAACCTGAAAAATTTGAACACCGGAAAAATTGGACCCCATTGTTCCAAAATCCTGGGTCCGCCACTGGCTGCCACAAACAACCACCCTCGTCACAACCACCATCACCACCTGCCACCACCACTAAACCCCGTACAAAATTGTAGGTTATCATTTGTGTGATAGATGGTGAGATCGTAAACTTGAAAACATTTAGGATTTGTGGTCAAATTTGAGTTGTATGAATTGGAATTGCTGGTTTGGATTTGAGTTGATTGAATCTGAATAGCAGGTTTTCGTTTTGTGTTAGATGGCGAGATCAGAATTGTGGTCGACATTTGAATTGGAATTGTTTGAATTGCATCTGAGCTGGTGGGTTTTTGTAGAAGAAGAAGAGGTGTGGTTTGTGTTGAAGAATCAAAATTGTTGGAATTAGATCATAAAGGTGGTTGGTGGGTTTGTGTAGGAGTGTGGTTTGAATCAAGAAAAGGTGGTTAGTGGGTTTTTGTAGAAGAAGAAGGTGGTGACAAGTGGTGATGGCGGCGGTTGGTGGAGGTGGTGGTGTTGGAGAGAGAGAGAGAGAGAGAGAGAGAGAGAGAGAGAGAGAGAGAGAGAGAGAGAGAGAGAGAGAGAGAGAGAGAGAGAGAGAGAGAGAGAGAGAGAGAGAGAGAGAGAGAGAGAGAGAGAGAGAGAGAGAGAGAGAAGAGGGTGACTGTATAATTTCTTTTTTTTTTATAATTTTTAAATAAGAATTTACTTAAAAAATGTTAATACATTTTTTATTAAAAAATAATGCTTTTTACACATAAGCATGCCACATCACTAAAAATTGTCACATCAGTAAAAAATTAACTGAGTTAAGTTGGGTTAGTTTGAGAGTGGTGAGAAAAAATAAGTTGAAATTTGGGAATGCTGTGGTAGAAATCGAAAGTTTAGAGTGTTTTTGGCCAATTTGTAAAATTCTGGGCAACCCAATATCCCTAGATAAAAATTTGTCCAAATAATAATAATAATAATATTGATAATTATAAGGTAGTTTAAAAAATCAACTCGCGTCATGTCACTACAATAGTATGACGGGTAAGGTTATTATACAAATAAGCTTTAAAAGCATTCATGAATTCTTTATCCTTTATTTATATAATTACACTAAAAATCACTAATTTTTCTCTTTTTTTTCTATTAAATAATATTTTTTATACCTTTATCATTAAATTTTTTCTCTCCTCCACTCACAACCATTTTCAAAAATATTAAAAACTTATAAAGGGTGAATAGTGTTCCCATGTTTTTATAGATGAATAATAACATTTTCTCTCTCCTTCACTCCTAACCACTCAAAACCGCTCATAACCATTCCTTATAATATAACTAACTCATTCACATAAATTTAAGAAATCACTTGTCAATGCTCTAACATACTAAACGTAAGAACTGAATAAATTTTTTTAATTGTTTTTTTCTCATCTAGTCAAACATGTTTTTTAGTCCTCAAATCTAAAAAAAAAGTTTTAGAATTAGACTAGGAGAGTAATTATATAATCACCTCTAGAGTAATTACATATAATTACTTTAGTAGAGTAATTTTATACTGTTCTTTTTGTTATTGTTATTATTTTATCTGTAACTAAAAATAACGCTTAAGTAGATGGGAATTTTAAAAAAAATCTTTTTTCATTTCTTACGTCTAGTATGTTAACACCATCTGTATTATATCTTGCGCCTAAATTAATAAAATAAAGTAAAAAATAAAAACCATAAGTATTTTGAAATTTAATTTTTATTAAAATTAAAAAATGCAAACTTTCCTATAATATTTAAAACTTAATTTAAAAAAAAAGTTATTTTTTAAAATTTATGTTAATCTAACTTAAATTTTTAAGGATATATTTTAAACTCCAAATTATCAGAACTTACTTTTTAATTTTAAGAGAGTAAAATGACTGGTATACCCTTCATTTAATTGAGAAATTTGGATTAGGTTAACTGATCGAATGAAAATGACAAAATTTGGAAACTGTGAGGATCCAGATGCGTGAAAACCAAGTATTGGATGAAAGTGACAATTTTCACAAAACCGTAGAGAGGAAAATAACTATTTACTTTAATTTTAATTATACTTAATTTTTTAACATTATAAGGCTGCGAGGTATGATTGGAGAGGCTCTATTGTAACACATCATCGATACGTAGGACAAAGAGCTCTATTGCATTTTCTCAATAACACCCATGATATGAGTTAAAGCCCCCAATAGCGCCCCCTATTTATTTATTTAGTTTTTCAGGTTTATAAATGATGTGGGTCCCACTTTTCATCCGCTATTGCATTCACAAACCAACAATAACGCCCCTCATTGGTGCTGCACAGTGTTGTAGTAATCGGCGGTTAATCGAGATTTTTACAACCATACGTTCGTAGATTAGAGATGGGGCGATAGTGATATTTTTTGGTGAGGTGGCATGAGGATGATAGTCTGATACCCATACCTTATATCCTAAAAAATATAAAACTCAAAATGTCCCCATGGTTCCAAGACCCAGGGTGCACCACGTACGCGCATTTTTTTCATGTGAACTAGAAACATCAGTAGATAACTAATCTGGTCCAAAAAAAAATAATAATAAAAAAAAATAAAAAAATAAAAACTCAAGCCCACTTTAATAAATGTTATATGAAAGGGATATTATTGGTGATTCTCCCAATCTGATATCAGTTGAGAATAAAAAAAATAAAAAAAAAATAAAAACTCAAGCCCACTTTAATAAAAGTTATATGAAAGGGATATTATTGGTGATTTTCCCAATCTGATATCAGTTGAGAATTCAACTACGACGCTTATCTCTTGTACACCAGTCGATCACATGCACATAAATTCAAACAAACCAAATTATCCAGAAACCTTCTACCCCACACTCGAATTTCAATCACCCATAACAACTTTCTTTTTGTATTTTATCATCAATTTCGCCCCTTTTACATTCAGTCAAAATCGAACCTCCTCACCACTCACCAATTCCTATTTCTGAAATACCCGACATCCATCTCTGTATTCTCCAAAAGATTGTCAAGTTCAGAAGTTTACATCGAATACTCATCTGGGTATGCTTTTTTTCCCACTTTTTCTTGATGATTTTCTGTATTTTTGTATGATCCGATCACAACTACTTTCGGTTGTTAGATAGTCATCTGTTATGGGTGTGTGACGGAAAATAAGGGGATCAAGAACTCCATATTTAATGATTTCATAGTTCTTGAACTATTTTATGATTTATATATGCTGTGAAAAAGATTCAATACGTAAAGACAAATCTTTCTTAAATGCTACTTTGTATTGTTTATTCAAGAAATAGTGAAATACTTTGGTTTTGTTAATTTCTTTATGATATAACGTTTTGTTACAGATTAATTGACGTTGAGGGTAAATGATGTCACTTGCCACTCGAGGTCTAGCTTTCTCGTTAGCTATTGCTTTATTGGTAATATGTGCTCGAATATCAGAAGCTCTTGTAACAATTGAAAACGGGTTAAAAACCATGGTGTATCTATCACCTAAAATAACCCAACATCCGGGTTCGGTTTCAAACAAATTCTATTATGACGTCGAGTTCCCAAAAGGTCATATTGCTATCAAAAGTTTCAATGCTGAAGTTGTTGATGAAGCAGGGGACCCTGTTTCACTTCAAGAAACTTATCTCCACCACTGGGTTGCGTTAAGATACTACTATCGTAAGGGTGTTAAAAATGTTAAGTATAATGCGAATCTCGGGTTCCAACAAGCAGATTTCATTCTTGCTGGGAATGATGGAATATGTGATCATGGTCTTCCACAATTTTTTGGATTAGGATCCGAAACACGAAAAACATCTACTGATATTCCTGATCCTTATGGAATCGAAGTTGGTAATCCACTAAAAGTTCCTTCTGGATATGAAGAAAGATGGATGTTTAATATTCATGCAATTGACACTCGAGGTGCCGTTGATGCAATGGGATGTACCGAGTGCAGGTACTAAATTCGATATATATATATTTTGTTACAAATCTTTTTGTGTACAATTTTTATTTTATTTTTCTTGGGAATGCAGATGTGACTTGTATAATGTGACGGTAGATAAGTATGGTCGGCCTTTGGAACCGAATTATGTGGGAGGATTATATTGTTGCTATGATGGAACACAATGCAAAGTGAAAAATGGGATTGAAAGTGTTGAAAGAAACCTTTACTTGAAGTACACTGTTAAGTGGGTTGATTGGAGTGACTCCATAGTACCTGTTAAAGTCTATATATTTGATGTCACTGATACTTGGCAGCACACAGGAATCCATGATTGCCATGTAAGTTATGTTATTAACAAAAGTGTATCATAGTTCTACAACTTTTTTTATTATATATATATATATATGATGAGAAAGTATAATGTACTTCACGCCTTAACGTACATTAACGTACTTCACGAAATATATAACATGCGTAATTATTTTTTTGACCAAAATAACGTGCGTGATTTTGGATCCCATGCGTGATTATGTGGTCCCATGCGTGATTATATGTTCCATGCGTGATTATACCCCTGATCTAACGGTTACCATTGTCTCCTACGTGAAGTATGATAAGCCGTGAAGTATGTTAACCTTTCTCTATATATGATATACACTTAACAAATCGTAACACCTTTATAATAAAATTTTGAAGCTCTTTTGTTATTTTGGTAATTAGTTATCACATTTTGACAGAAACTTACTGAAATCAAACACCTTTTAATGAAATTTTGAAGCCTTTTGTTATCTTGGTTAATAGTTTACATCTTTGACACACACTTATGAAAATTCAACACTTACGTTGCGAATTTGTGTACTTTGTTAGCTTGGTTAATAGGCATCATCTCTTGACCTGTCATGGAACTTAATTACAGATATTCAACACTCATTTAGTAAAACTTTGAAGCTTTTTATTTCCTTAGTTGATTGATAATAAATCCATTAATGCGCAGATCGAGTATGATATTGAACAATCTACTACTGGAGTTGCTACTAATGACTTTACCAGCACCAGGAGCTCAAGAGGGGTTCTCCCTATTGATGGTGATGTTGTTTATGGTGTTGCTCACCAGCATAGTGGTGGGATAGGTTCTACTCTTTATGGGGAGGTGAGTATTTCAGTTTTTTTTTTTTTTTTTTTTTTTTTTTTTTTTTTTTTGTAACGGCAATTGTATCTATAAATACATTTTGAAGCAAAAAAAAAATTGTTATTTTTTTTAGGATGGACGGGTCATTTGCGCGTCGAAACCTATATATGGGCAAGGAAACAGCGCAGGAGATGAAGCTGGTTACATTGTAGGAATGTCCACATGTTATCCTAAACCTGGTTCCGTGAGAATAGTTAAAGGTGAAGCTTTAACTTTGGAGTCGAACTACAGCAGTGAAAAGAGCCACACTGGAGTTATGGGGCTGTTCTATATACTTGTTGCAGACGCTTCTTTGAATTTGAATAAACAGGTTCAAGAAAGATTTCTACCCATTTTTTCAAGAAGTTGATTCTGTTTTATGATATTTTGTTTGTATGAGACTTAGAATTTGATTTTGTGGTGCAATATTTGTTGTAATATTCCTATGCAGATTCATGAAGAATCAAAAGTACCGATCTTCTTTTGGGGTTTCGCTGTGTTTGGATTGGCGATTTGTGCTGCGGTTTTGGTTGCTTATCGAAGAAAAAAGCAACACGAGGATGGGTACCTGTCTATTGCAACTTGAACAGCGTTTTCATATGATTCGAGAGTCTGCGGATGCTATGTGCAGAATCTTGTTGGTTGGTAAAACTATAAGTTTTACAATACATGTGGAACATATAAGCATATGTTACAAGAAAATAAAGTTACCTCTTGTTTATCATTTATCCTTTGAGATTTGTCACTGAAATTATAATTGGAAAAAAACATAAATAGCAAATGAAATCAGGGGCCTTTGTTTAATGGAATTATTGTTAGGAATGAAGAATTATTTTTTTCGATCAATACTTATTTATTATAATAAAGGAAATTACATAAGAATTTAGTGGAATTTTCATTCCTTAACATTGGTTTGGGGAATTTCTTACAACTGAAATATGAATTCGGTAGCATAGCATGCATGGTTGGAAATGAAGGGATTTGCAATAAATTTCATGTAAAGAATTTCAAGATTCCTTTCAAACAATGAATTATTTTATCGACTAAATACATCAAAATTCTAAGAGGTAAGTGTCATTTACATCCATGTAGTTTTTTCACTTTTTTCATTTCAGGCCAAAATTCAAAAATGTTTCATTTTCCTCTGTGACATTCTCAAAACATGTCATTTCAGTTCAAAAAACTAAGCCCAATTAAAAAAACTTTGTTAGCTCAGGGACTAAAATGACATTTTATTCTAGTTTTTTTGAACTGAGATGACACATTTCGCGAATGCGAGGAGAAAAATGGTACAATTTTAATATATGGTCTTAAATGGTAAAAGTGGACAAATCACAGGAACATAAATGACACATAACTCAATTTCTAATTCTTTGACAAATTGTATACAATCTTAAAAGACAAAGTCGGTGGGTTTCCCACCAGCTTTGCCTCTCTGCCCCCGTACTTTCACGATTTTGCAATTTTAGCCCCTTAACTTTGGTACTTTCAAAGTTTCATAAAATGACAGATTTAGTCCCTAAGCCTTCTACTTTGAATTTCCAAAATGACTACCTCATCTTTCAAACTTTTCCAGCACCAACCCTCTACTTTGGTTTTCCACCATCACCCCCTTAGCTCTTACACAGTTACGCCACCAACCCACTTCTTTTACATCCTTTCTGCCCCCGTACTTTCATGATTTTGCAATTTTAGCCCCTTAACTTTGATACTTTCAAAGTTTCATAAAATGACAGATTTAGTCCCTAAGCCTTCTACTTTGAATTTCCAAAATGACTACCTCATCTTTCAAACTTTGCCAGCACCAATCCTCTACTTTGGTTTTCCAGCATCACCCCCTTAGCTCTTACACAGTTATGCCACCAACCCTCTTCTTTTACATTTCCACCAACACCCCTCATCTTTTACACATTTACGCCACCACCTCTATACTTTTACACTTTGTCTTTTTTAGACTTTGCTTTTTTATCCCTTGCACTATTACTCCATTTTTACACCAACCCAACTTTAAAAAAATTGCAATTGTTACCCCTAGACTACAACACCTACTTTTGCAAATGTCAATGCATTGTATTTTACGAAATGTCTTAGGCATTGTGGTTAATACTTTGTGTCTACCTTCATGTTTTACACTTTTTTTTGTAATTGTCTTTTGCGCACTGCGTTTTACAAATCGTGTTTTATCTTACTATATGTTCCCATCCCTCGCGCGTTGCTGCAACGCGCGGCGGGCAAAATACTAGTTCAATTTAAAAATAAAAAGTCAACAGACCAAAGGCCCTTTAGTATATTAAAAAAATTATTTATCATGGCATTATATATAAGAATCTATATCTATACTATATAGTAAAAGAAACCATTTAGCGGACACTTGTTATCATATTAGGTCATGTATCTTTCGATTTTCCAGCCACTCTCTTATTGATAATTATTATTTAGTTTAATCTCTTCTCATTAATTACAGATAACTCTCCTATTAAATATTATTTAATTTAATCTCCTACAGGTACAATTGGGATTTTAGGTATAGTGTGTGGCCGTAGATATGTATCTATGTGTATAGGCTGTTTGTGTTGTTATATTTGTCTTGTTTACCATGCACTCTTTCACCACTCATGATATATTGGTAGCTTCACACACACACACACACACACACACACACAAACACACACACACACACACACACACACACACACACACACACACACCCCCTCATGTTCTATTATTTCTTTCCTGGGTATTTTGAAGCTGAGGGTCTCACTTGAAGCAGTCTCCTTATCCCTAGGAGCAAGGTGTGCCTACATCCCACCCTCCCGAGACCCTACCAATAGCTTTGCTATTTGTGGGATTTTACTGGGTATGATTGATTGATTGATCTTATAGGTAATTATTATCTTTTTATTTTCCCCCACTCTCTTATCAGTAATTATTTTTTAATTTAATCTATTCTCATTAATTACAGATAACTCTCCTACTAAATATTATTTAATTTAACCTCTTATAGATAACTATTATTTAGTTTAAAGTTAAATGCCATTTTAGTTCTTATGGTTTCAGCCATTTTGCAAGTTTAGTCAAAAGGTTTGGAACGTTGCCATTTTAGTCCAAATAGTTTCAAACATTATCATTTTAGTCCACATGGTTAACTTCATCTATTTTTTTCTGTTAACTAGAAGAGCAATTCGATCATTTTAAATGTCTAATACAATTCTTATATTTTTCTAATGAAATGTAATCCTTAAATTTAAATTGTTAATCTAAGATATTTTTAAATAACCAAATTCTTTATCACCAAAACCAAACTTTGTATTAATATATTATTTAAAGTAAACTTCCGTTTTGCTCCCTTTAGTTTGGTCGTTTTAACGGTTTTGCCTCAAACCTTTCAAAATGGCCATTTTACTCCCTGATCTATGAAGCTAATCTCTATTTCACTCCCCGCCCCTAACACCATCCAATTCGACAGTTAAATCCTGGTCACATGCCCCTCACATAAGGGAATTTTAGTCTTTTCTCATCCTACATATTTTTAACATCTTTTTTATTAATAAAACAAAAGGAGATGGGCCCACCCCATCATCTTTTTTATCATCTTTATCCGGTTCACAATGTGATAGTATTATATAAAATTTATTTATTTAACTCGTGTATTACACAGAGTTATAACCTACTTATATATATATAAGAATTGCAAGTTACGTTAACACTAATTTGCTTTTTGCCTTTGTTTTCCTTTTTGACTTTTTTTTTGAAGGGTGACTTTCAATATATATGTATATGGACCGTTGGTCATTGGGTTCCCGTCAAGGACGGTTACCCATCAGCCCAGTATTCTCAGACGCGATATTCTATCGGGTCCCGGCTGCCGCTCTGACTGACCTTCGCCCGGAAACCATACTGCCCCCACACGAGAGACTCGCTGGGGTAACAGTTGGGTAAAACCAGGTTGCCCTCCGGATCGAACCATGCCTTGGTAGGAAACGATCCATCCGGAAGTCGAACCGGTGACCTCCAAGAAGGAACCGGCCCAACCAACCACTTGGGAACCAACTGGGCTGGAAGGGGGTTCATCTTTTTTATTTCCTTTTGTCTTTATTATTTTTCTTTTATACTTTATTCTATTGGTTTTTTTTGTTTGTTTCATTTATTTATACTCTATTATTTTTTCTTTATTATTTTTTTTTTGATTTTTTTGCCGTTGTCCAATTTAAATTTATTTTTATGGTTTTCGGTTAATGTAAAATATGTGTCGATAATCTTTTGAGTATATTTCTTTCGGTTGTTATACTGATTCAAAATGGATATCGACTGAAATCCCGCATCGTAGCCCGGATAATCTTACTAGTTTAACACAAGATCGTCTATTTACATATATTTTATATTGATAAAGAGACATCGAATTAAATATCTAAGAATCTATACATATAATAAAAGAAACCAATTAATTGACACGTGTCGATATGAGAAGCATCTATTTTTTAGTTTTCCCGCTATATATCTATGTTTATTTAAAATAATTTATCAAGTTATCTCATATTTTAAGTCGACGTTTATCTATAATTATATCTCTATATTTATATTTATCCTCTAATATAATATTTATACTTATCTTTATTTTATTATTTTGCGAGTAAATTGCACAAAACGTCCTTTATATATCCTCAAACTTGCAGGTTCCAACCTTAATGTTTAAAACTTGCTAAAAACATCCTTTAAGTTTATTTTTGTTGCTGGTTTAATCCTTTATGACTAACCAAGTTAATTATCTCAGTTTATTTCCCTCACACGCCTAACATGTGAGGGTCCCACTATCGTTTAATGACCGACATCAACTGACTCGCAAAATGGAACGGAGATTTGATGCAAACGCAAAACTGCCTGATACCCAAGCAAAATTGCCTCTGTTTTCACCGGAGATGTAGTTCGAACACAATTGGATCTCTCAAATTTATGGGGCCATTCACATGAGCAAGCCCCTTTTCATTCGGAGCTATCAACATCCACTCGGAGGAGAGATCCAGCCCGCCTTTCGCTGACTAAATGCCAAACAAGGCATATTGCAGGTTCATAGCCTCACGTTAGTTTTGTATGTGATTTCAAATTGAAGAGTGCATATTATTTTTTATTAAATAGGGAAGAATAAAAACTAATATTTAGGTACAAAACAAAGGGTCATGAATGGGGAAAGAGGAAATAAGTAGATTTAATGGACTGAATGTATATTTGAGTGCAAAATTTGTGTTTATTTGAATTGTGAATAGATTCACTTCATACTCAAAAGGCTCTAATGGCGGTGGCTGAGGGCCTGAGGCTTTTTATTTTTTATTTTTTACACTTAATAATAATAGCTATTTAATATTTTATTGATCCGATCACATGTAACACAGACGTTTTTAACCTGTTAATAAATTAAAAAACAACAAAGTAAAATGTTATAATATTTGTAATATACAAGTTTGTAACCTAATAATAGAAAAATAAAAAACAAAGTAAAATATTCTAATATGTAATAGTATATCAAAGTTCTTTTTACCAAAAACGTATTTTGACGACTGTGTGTGTTAACTTATTACATTATATTTATTCAAGCTGTGTAGTACACGTGCTTATTCAACTCATGTTATACACGGGTAATTAAAGATGTAACTCTTTTATTATACAAAAATATATTTAATCAACCCGTGTAATACACGGGTTTCTAACCTAGTATTATTTATATTTTAGTGCTAAATAATGATAGGGAAACTCCAAATATTGGGTAGATGAGAACAAGTCAAAAACGAGCCACGTGATAATACACTTTTTTTACGTTAATAACTCTTCTATTCCACAAGTTTTACACATATTATATTAAATTATTGTTATAAGATATATAATATAAGTTTTTACCCGATAATTGTCTTGCCTAGATGACATATATGTGACGTTAAAGTGATTTTATTAAACAAAATATCAAAATATTTAAATTTTACCCTTCAACTTCAAGTATAAAAGTAAAGTTACATATAGAAAATGTGAATTATTTAATTAATCTTATGTTATTAATTTATTCACAATGTGATAGTATTATATAAAATTTTAGGTTGTTAGAAACCACCACTTGAAGGGCTACCACGAACTGCAACTTGCTACCATCATCAACCACCACATTTGATCACTATGAACCGCTACCAAATTGAACCCCTGTAAGTACCAAAGCGAACCCTAGAAGGAAAATTGTTTTGACCAAACCACATCAGATAAAAACGAATTTTACTCTTAATTAGTTTTTTAGTAAAGTACTAATCGTAGCCCCTAAAATGCTTTTGGTGACCATTATCATATGATTATTGTCGCAAGAATTAACCTTCATTGGTTATTTTTATTTTTTGAAGTAAGGTTTATGAGAAAGAAGAGTTGATTTTTACATGATATTTGCATCATACTCTATTATTTGATCATGACACATGTTAACACTTTTTTTTTATTCTTAAAAACCTTTTCTTAAACCTTACCCGGATGATCACAAAATGACATATGTAGCCCTTTTAATTAGGGATGACAAAAGTCCGAGTCTGATGGGCATACTCGAAACAACTGGGTCGGGTAACCCAATGGCGAATGGGTATGGAATTAAAAAAATAGTTTGCGGGTATGTGACGGATTATTTGATTAGATGATACCTGACCCAGATATCCGAAATTATATATCCATTTATCCGAACCATATACCCGAACCATATTCCCAAAATATTTTAATTGTTATTTGTTTTTTTCCCCTTAACCCTTGTTTTATAATGCTTCGATATTGTAGTTTCATTAAATGGAACATAAACTATATATTTTGATGATATTATTTATATTTGTATGATACGGATACAAAATTATCTTTTCACATTATCTCATCATGATATTTATATAATTTATATATTTTTGTTTTTTTACACTAATTAACTGGTTATAGTTTTTAAGAATATAAAATTATACAAAAATTACAATGGTAAGAAAAAAAAATATATTTGTTTTAGAAGAAAAAAAAGTTAGTTAATTTAATATCTTTTATATATATTTTTAAACCACATGACCCCATAATCATTTGAGGGAGAAACACCATTTCCCAACAACCCCTTTGGTAATTTATATTCATAATATATGTTTCTTTCTAATAACAGATGAAAGAAAACAAAAAGTTACAACTAGAGATAACTGTTTTTTTACTGAGTATCGGTTTCAGTACTGTATTGAACCAATACCAGCTGAACTCGAACAACGTCGGTATTAACACCGGTATTCATTTTTGTGGTTTTCAGTTTCAGTACTAGTCGGTTTTTGTATTTTTGTATTTTTTTCGTCATAGTCGATATATGATATTCAGTTTGCGTTTTATTCATTCTCAAAACTGAAACGGTACCGTATCGATCTCACCCATAGTTACAACATATTTTATAACATAAATAGTGGTGTGAACTGTAAAAGCCATTATTGATCAATTCGTCAAACTACGCTATCAACAGAAGCTTCGAATCCCACTACAACCCGTATCTGTCCTCTTTTCATTGTCTGGTTATACACCAATCGGTCACACGTACACACATATATTCACAATTAATTAAACAAACCCAAAGCATCCAGAAAACCCTTCGTTATTATCGTTTCTTCCCCTCTAAGCCACGTATGATTCTCCTGTTCTTGCGTAAGCGCTGCCGTCACCCAGTTGTCTTTAAGACTTGACTTTTAGTAGCTTTCATCATCATATCGCCTGCAATATCCAAGAACTTCTTCTTAGGTACGACTTTCATTAATAACTTTTGATAGTACTACTTATGAGATTGAATTCTTGAATGTTTTCAGTAGATCATCAAATGTTGTAAATTATAAAGCTGCTTTAATTATGAATGCATGGTGCTTTGATTCTTGTTTCTAGGTGACTTCAAGAACTCGTGAACTACTATGTTTATATTTTTAGTTTTTCAGTTTTTGTTAGGATAATCTTGAAGCATTAGTTTTGCGGATCTAACGCAGGATATTCTTAATAACTCTAAGGTAGCGTTCGTTTCATGGAATGGAATGGAATGGAATTAGGAAGTTTTTCTTTGTAAAATTGATCTTGGTTGGGGGAGGGAGGAATTTGAAATCCTTCACTCTAATGAAATTTGTGACTATTTCAACATTCCTTAGAAATCCTTCACTCTAATGAAGGAATGGAATGGAATGTTGAAATAGTCACAAATTTCATTGATTAAAGAAATTCATGGGATTTCAAATTCCTCCCTCCCCCAACCAAGATCAATTTTACAAAGAAAAACTTCCTAATTCCATTCCATTCCATGAAACGAACGCTACCTAACTGGTTTGAGATTTAAACACTTATCCGATAATTCTTTATTGAAATATAAACAACGAAGAACATATAATATAATTCTTGTTTCCTGAAGTATATGCAAGTTTTTGCAATCTCATGACTCGAGTCTTGACATGAAAAGGCCAAAGAAAGAATATTGAAAACCTTACCTTGTTCTAGAAATTTATGATTGCATTGGTTCATGATTTGAAAGTTGAAACCTTACCTTGTTCCAAAATCAAAAGTTATTTAATTTTATGTTTTTTCAGATTAATTGATATCAAGGGTCGACACACAACGATGTCAGTTGGTAGTCAAGGTGTGGTGTTCTTACTAGCTATCGCGATGTTGGCGACATGTGCTCTAAATTCGGAAGCTCGTGTAACGATTGAAAACGGGTTAAAAACCATGGTGTATCTATCCCCCAAAATAACCCAACATCAGGGTTCAGTTTCAAACAAATACTATTATGACATCGAGTTCCCAAAAGGTCATATCGCTATCAAAAGTTTCAATGCTGAAGTTGTTGACGAAGCAGGAAACCCTGTTGCTCTTCATGAAACTTATCTTCATCACTGGGTTGTAGTAAGATACTATGAACGGATAGGTATCGAAGATAGAAAATATAAAGGTAATCCGGGGTTCCTCGGATCAGATCAAATTATTGCTGGGAATGCTGGAATATGCAAGCATGGTCTTTCTCAGTTTTTTGGATTGGGATCTGAAACACGAAAAACTTCCACACGTGTTCCCGATCCTTATGGAATCGAAGTGGGCAATCCACTTGAAGTTCCTTCTGGATATGAAGAGAAATGGATGTTGAACATCCATGCAATCGACACTCGGGGTACAGTAGATCCAATGGGGTGTACTGAATGCAGGTATCATGTAATGTAATTTAATTCATGTTTTAGGCTTATTGATTATAATAAAAGGGGGGGGGGTAATATTATATAACATCATCATGGTTAATTACTAAATCTATATGGATTTTCATGTTATTGCTTTGGAAATGTAGATGTAACTTGTATAATGTGACCAATGACAAGTATGGTCGACCTATAGATCCAAATTATGTGGGAGGGTTGTATTGTTGCTATGACGAAGCACAATGCCAAGTGAAAAACGGTCTTGAAAGTGTTAAAAGAAATCTTTACTTAAAGTACACAGTTAAATGGGTTGATTGGAGTGACTCCATTGTACCTGTTAAAATCTTCATATTTGATGTCACTGATACTTGGGAGAAAACAGGAATCCATGATTGCCTTGTAAGTTCACTTGACGCCTCATCTTTTTACTAAATTTTATAAGTGTTTTGTTATCATCCTTAACACAAAGACTTACCATATACAGATAGAGTATGATGTTGAACAATCTACCACTGGAATTGCTACTAATGACTACACCAGTAGCAGAAGGACAAGTGTGAGGTTCCCAATTTCTGGTGATGTTATTTATGGTGTCGCACACCAGCACAGTGGCGGCATCGGTTCTGCTCTATATAGAAAGGTAGTTATTTCAGTTTTGTAGTCACTAATCTAGATTTGCACTTCTAATAGCTAGAAATGTATTTTAATTGAAAAAAGACTATTACTTTTGTATAGGATGGAGGGGTAATTTGCTCGTCTAAACCTATATATGGAAAAGGAAATGATGTAGGAGACGAAGCTGGTTACATTGTAGGAATGTCCACTTGTTACCCTGAACCAGGTTCTGTGAAGATAGCTAAAGGTGAAACGCTAACGTTGGAGTCTAACTACAGCAGTGAAGATAGCCATATTGGAGTTATGGGGCTCTTCTATATTCTTGTTGCCGAATCTACTTCAGAATCGAATTATCTGGTTCAAGTAAGTTTTTTACTCTTTGTTCATCATTCATTTTCCAAGAAAATGATTCTGCAGCATAATAATAATAATAACGACTTTCAGGGATTTACGTTTAATTATATATTATTTGAATATATTTGAATATATTTGATATTCTAAGTTAAATGCTTTGATTGTTCGTGGAATAGAGGACATTTTGTCCCAAAAATTATGATGTAGTCTTACTTTGAGGTCAAATTTAGCTTCTCAAATTTAAGTAACATGGGATTCACTACACATGTAATGTTGCCCAGACTTGATCTTTGATCTCTAGAACATAAACGAATAAACTGAACTTCTATATAATTTGAATTCGAAATACATGAGTTTGAATAGAATGGAATGAATGTGAATATGAATGTTTACAAATGAAACTTGAAACCCTATTTATACTAATCTAAAAGGTGCGATCCAATAGAGGTGTCTTTTCATGAACATTCCAAAATATATGACTAGTGTAAGCTATACTTACCTTGCATTCGAATTATGCTTTTCCTTCATTCCTGATTCGAATTATCCCAATCCAAAGAACTTCAAGTGGATTACCCACTTCAATTCCACATTGATGTGTTCGTTCTCCACGCATTCTCTTATGAAATGATGGCGTGTATCAATGTGCTTGCTTCTTCCATGAAAAACTGGATTTCTCATGAGTGCTATTGCAGAAACATTATCCACCCTTAGTGTTATCTTCTCTTCCTTCTAGACTATTACTTCACTTAACAATCTTTTAAGCCATAGTGCTTTGCATGCTGCTGTAGTGGCTGCCATGGATTCTGATTCACATGATGATAATGCCACTGTCTGTTGCTTCTGTGTACACCAGGTTATAGGTGATTCTCCAAAGTAGAATACCAGACCAGTTGTATCTTTTCCTTAGTCTGTATTAACACCATAACTGCTATCACTATAACCTGTGATCTTACATCCTCCTTGCTTCTTGTAGATGATTCCATGCTCTTTAGTTCCTTTGATATAACGTAGTACTTGCTTCATTGCTTTCAAGTGTTGCTCCTTTGGTTCTTGCATGAATCTACTAAGCAGACTGACTGAGTAACATAGATCTGGCCTTGTATGCAATAGGTACCTGAGAGAACCTATCAGGCTTTTGTAATGCGCTGCATCTACTAGATCTCCATTTCAGTCTTTGTTAACGGTGTTCCTGGATTCATAGGAATTTTCATTTCGTTGCAGGTTAACATATCAGCGTTTTTGAGTATCTTGTTGATATAACATGTCTGTTTGATGGCTATCTCACCCCTTGCTTGAATAACTTCTATTCCCAGATAGTATGCTAGCAACCTCGATCACTCATTTCAAACTTGTTCTCCATCTGAGACTTGAAAACATCTATCTCCGTTCTTGATGTTCCAGTGACTATCAAATCATCAACGTAGACTCCGACTATCAGTGTAGAAGTCTTACTCGTCCTTGTATAGATTGTTTGCTCTAAAGTACACTTCTTGAAATTAAGTGACTTTAGGGTTTGATCTAACTTCGTGTTCTAAGCACGTGGTGCTTGTCTCAATCCATACAGAGCCTTTGATAGCTTGTAAACCTTTCCTTCATCTCATGGCTTTACAAATCCTTCTGGTTGTGAGACATAGACCTCCTCCTTGAGATCTCCGTGTAAGAATGCAGACTTCACGTCTAAATGATGTACCTCCCAACCTTGATATGCTGCTAAAGCAAACATTAGTCGAACTGTCTCTATGCGTGCTACTGGTGCAAAGACTTCGTCAAAGTCTATTCCGTGTTGCTGAACATATCCTTTTGCTACCAGCCTTGCTTTATCTTTGACCACGTTTCCGTTTGCATCTTTCTTAGTCTTGAATACTCACTTTAAACCTATTGCTTTGTGATCTCTTGGCAACTCTGTCAATCTCCAAGTGTTATTCTTGTTTATCAAGTCTAACTCAGCATTCATTGCTTCAATCCACTTTTTGTCATTAGATGCTTCCTTGTAATTCCTTGGTTCTTCTTCATCAAGTAGTAATTCTTGTGGATCTACTTGAATTTCCTCCGTCTCTTTGTATAGTTCTTTGATACTTCTCAGTTTCACTAGAGTGTCACTAATACTCCCCGTTGTACTTTCAGATGTAGATGAACCTCTACTTGATAACCTGCTTGAACTTCCTGATGAGTTCTGATTGTACGAATGTGCTGGCGGGGTTGCATAGGAGTCTTGTTCTTCTGTCTGATGTACTCCTGAATCTTCATGATGCGGCCCGCTACTATCAGGACTAGTTGGTGCATTTTCTTCTAACTCTGGTGGATTGTCATCTTCTTGAATGACAAAGTTTGTCCATTCGGGATTCCCTGAATCTACCATTTCCATATAACTATTCTAGTTCCATGGTTGACTTTCCATGAACTTTACATCTCTACTAACACATATCTTGTTCTTCTCCGGATCATATAATCTGTATGCCTTTGATCTTTCTTCTATTCCAAGATAAACCACAGGTGCACTTCTATCGTCTAACTTCTTTTGTTGAAGTGGTAATACCTTAGCGTATGCTGTGCAGCCAAAAACCTTTAGGTGCTCCAGATTCGGCTTTTTTCCCTTCAAGGCTTCATACGGGGTCTTTTTCACCAAAGTCTTTGTTGGAATCCGGTTTAATACGTATAACATATGTCTATTGCTTCACCCCAAAAATTCTGTGGCATGTTCATCGCCTTGAGCATACTGCGTGTAGTTGACAACATCATCGTGTTCCTTTTTTCCACTACTCCATTTTGCTGTGGGGAATACGACGCTGTAAGCTGTCTCGCTATACCATTTTCTTTGCAATACTTGTTGAATTCAGCTGACGTGAATTCTCCTCCTCTATTCGTCCTTATTATCTTTAACTTGGTTCAAGTTTCTGTCTCCACCTTTTCTTTAAACCGCTTGAGAGTTTTGAATGCTTGATCCTTAGAAGTTAGTAGATATGCCCACATGTAGCGAGTGCATTCGTCAACAAGTAGAAATATGTACTTCTTTCCAGCATATGTTGGTGGTGATATAGGACCACATAAATCTCCATAGATTAAATCCATAGGTCTTGAAGATCTGAATTTTGCCTGATTTGGAAATGGTGTCCTACTATGTTTTCCTAGTAAGCATGTGTCACAAACTTGACTGTCATGACTTATTTGAGGAACTCCATGTACCAAGTTCTTCCGAGTAATTTCTTTAATATCATTGAAATGTAAATGGCCTAACTATGAGTGCCATAACCATGCTAAATCTTCTGTGTTTGAGAGCAGACAGATTGGCCTTCCAATCTTCAACTTTACTTTGTACAACATGTTCTTCATTTTTTTGACTCGCATTAGTAATTTTCTATTTCTGTCGTGGAGTGTTAGTAAGTCTCCGTCCATAACTACTTTGCAACCAATTTCTGTGAGTTGTCTGAGGCTCAATATGTTGCTTTTCAGACTTGGAATGTAATATACTTGAGAAACAATCTTCTATTCTTGGTTTAGACATTCCATCAGTATTGAACCTATCCTTTTAATCTCTACGTGCGACCCGTCACCGAAATGTACTTGCCCTGTCACCTTTTCATCTAATTCTCTGAAGTGACTACGCACACCTGTCATGTGGTTGTTTGCCCCATTGTCTAAGTGCCACAGACTTTCATCTTCTGTGGCGTACCTTGCCGGTTCTATGCGTTCTTCATTTAATAGAACCCTTTTCCTTCATGTTTTCTTCTTGTATTGCCATTAGCAATATGGGAGCTTCGTCTTCCTCGACGAGATTTGAGTGTCCTTGCACGATTTCTTTCTCGGGATAGTCCTTCTTAAAGTGTCCGAACTTTTGACACTCGAAACATTGGATCTTACTTGTGCCTGTTTGACCTCTTGCAGATTTCCTCCAATTTCTAGAATTTCCACTTCTAAGTCTGGATGAAGATCCTCCACTCTTAGTGCTTTGCTTATGTTTATTATCTCGCCAATTTCCACGCGGTTGGTTGAACCTGCCATGCCCGTGGTTTCTAAACTGTCTTCCTCTGCTTGAGTTGTTGTCATGATGTGTAAACATCAATCTATCTTGGCTATCTCCTGGGCTTCCTTTCTTTAACCTTATCCTTTCTTCATAAGTCTTTAACCTTCCGACTGCCTCTTCTAGCGTCATTGTTTCTAGATCGGAGTATTGTTCCATGGAGGCGACAATCTGAGTAAACTTATCTGGCATGACATTTAGGAGTTTGTGTACCAGAGTTGGTTGACTCCGCGTTGTCCTTAATTCACTTGCCCGTGTAACAACACTGTTTATCTTTGTGGAGAAAGAGTCCATAGTGTCATCTTCTTTCATTTGCAGTAACTCGAATTCTAACATTAGGGTATGCCAGCGAGCCTTTTGTACCCGATCAACGCCAATGTGTCTTGTTTTTAAATTTTCCCAAATTTCTTTTGCAATCTTGCAATTTGCAACTTGAAATACAACGTCTTCCGGTATTGCTTGGAATAGATAAACAATTGCCGCCTTATCTTTCTTAACATCCGATTGTGTATTTTTTGCCGGTTCAATCGTTTCCCAAAGTTCATTCGCTTCTAAGACAGTTTTTATGCGAATTGCCTAAACCGTATAGTTTGTTGGTTTCAAAATTGGACACTGGAATTGGGAAAGAGAACTTCCTTCCATTTGAATTACAATTTATAGAGTTGGTCTGGTTGTTCCAGACATAATTTCTGACCGAACAATCTTCACCTTTTGACAAACTTTATTTTCTTGGTTTCGCTAAACCTCTAATCCTTAACCCGCGTATGACCCAACGCGTAATAATCAATCAATCTAATTCGCACTAAACCCCGGAATCAAAACCCTAGATTCCTAACTCCTGGTTCGATAACCTTGAACCGAAAATAACTCAAACTTGCGAATTGAAAAAGTAATAGAAACTAATCGCGAATTCCCTGCGATGCCTAGAGCCTGGTGCTCTAATACCAATTGTTGGGACTTGATCTTTGATCTCTATAACATAAATAAATAAACTGAACTTGTATATAACTTGAATTCGAAATACATAAGTTTGAATACAATTGAATAAATGTGAATATGAATGTTTACAAATGAAACTTGAAACCCTATTTATACTAATCTAAAAGGTGTGATCCAATAGACGTGTCTTTTCACGAACAGTTTCTTCTCTTAGATTGTGTGGATGAGAATGATTGTGAAGAGGTGTGTCTTTACAACCATAAGAAGTCGCGTCCCTTCTCTTTTCCTCATTGCCGAAATCGAATGGGTGCCTCCCAAGGGATTTCGCAACCCTTAGGATAGTGAATATCAAGTTCTGTTTTGTCAACTTTAGTCCCATACTTTGTAACTGCCATCTAACTATCTTTACATTAATACATAATCAACCCTTGTAGTATGGATGTGTAGGGATTAGATATTTCATGTAACACCAACGTTCTCCGTATAGTAATAATCAATATAAAGTTATAAAAATTTCATAACAAATAAAATAATATTGATCATATATGGTAGTCAAATTGCATCTTTTTTCATGGAAGTCTTAACATGTATGTGTGTGTACAATGTGGTTTTGTGGTAAAAAATGTTTATAACTTTTGTATGTGTTGGTTGTAGGTGTATGAAGAAGAATTAAAAGTACCAATTTTCTCTTGGGGTTTAGCTGTTTTTGGATTGGCAATCTGTGCTGCTGTTTTAGTTGCTTATCATAGGAGAAAGCAAAGTGAAGATGGTTACCAATCCATTGCAACTTGAGCTTCTTCTTTGGGTGATATGTGATGATGGGGTGATATGTGACACGAACCTTGTTGGTAAAACTATAAGTTTTGCGATTATATATATGTGAAAAAAATATATAATTATATATTACTACAAAATAATGTCACAGCCATGTTTATCACTTGGTTGATTGAGCAACAAATCATGGAGTCATCTCTTGTCTTGTGAGACAAACAAGAAGCTAGCTATGATAGTTTCATGAACCATATAAATTTTTAGTTACGCTTGTTGATTGTATATGTAGTTAGTCAATGTAAGATAAGTATTACATAGTTTACTGCATGTTTATCACCACTCACGTGTAATTCTTGAGTTAAGTATGCATGCCGTAAAAACATGTGGGAAAAAAAGTATATATATCGTTAGAAATTAACAACAACGTCCAAAACTCCTAAAAAGTGTAAACAATCATAAAACACATCCAAAATCCACAGATAACAAAGTGAGGATTACTAAAACATCATATTCGAACCCTAACAGTCCATAAATTACTCTAATTTAAAGGCCCACATCACTTTGTACACTTTTTAGACAAAATACACTTTGTAGCCAAACCCCACCTATGGTTTTAAAAGATTCCGATTATACTCTTGGGGTGGGTAAGAATGCAACTTAAGGAATACTAGGTTTTACTGACTTCGCGCGTTGCGACGAAACGGATCAAATGATAATGTTAAATAAACATTATTTGAAAATGAAACATGTTGTTTCAAAAGCCAAACCAACATAATCAGTTTAGTTTATCATCGTATTGCAAAACGATACCAAATAAATACTCTATTTTGAATACAACTTCATTTTTAACATTACTTATATCGGAATATCCAAGAGAAAAAAATAAGCACAACTGCGTACTTAAGTATAAGAAATAAAAAATGAACGAACGAAAGTTATTAAAAAAATATTAAATTAATTGATAAAGGCAATATCATTTAAAAAAGGGAAAAAAATTAAAAAAACAAAAAAAGTAAATGACAAAAGGGATTATTGTTTTAAAAAGAGTAAATATAATAATAAAGTATTACAATATTAGAATAATAAAATATTAAAAAAGAAAAAAAAGAAAATATGTAAAAAGTAAATATAATAATAAAGTATTATAATATTAGAATAATAAAATATTAAAAAACTATATAATATTTTAAATTTGAATTTACTATTCATCGTTCTTCAACAACATTATATATAATCTAAATATTAATAAAAGACTCCAATTAATACCACATGTCAATCTCTTCTTTAATATTATAATTTTACTTTTATTTTATTTAAAAATAATTTTGTAATCCTTATTATTATTATTTATTATAAATTCTCACAATTTTAATTTTAATATTATCTAATCTTCTATCTAAACACTAATAAACCATTCCAATAAATACCACATGGCAATTCCATATGCTACCTCAATATAATATTAATTTATATTCCATTTCTATATTTAAAATACTTTACAGATAACTAATTAAAAATATTATATGGATAACTATACTACAGGTAGCTTATGTTTTGTTTAAGCTTTATTATGTTTAACTACAATTACCACATGATAATTTTTGTTTAATTTCGTTATCATTAACAAATAAATATATTTTACTACAATTAAAAATATTCTATTTTGTTTAGTCATTATTATGTATAACTACAATTACCGCATGACAATTTTTCGTTCAATTTTGTTATCATTAACAAATAAATATATTTTACTACAATTAAAAATATTCAACAATATAGATAACGATTAAACAAACAAAATATAGATACAATTAAACATAATAAAATATAGTCAAATATGGCGTAGATTCTCCGATGTATTTAATGAAAATTATTTCATTACTTCGTTACCTCATTGGCTAACGGTGTAAAAATAATTAAAAAGTTTCTTAAAGAATTGATGACTGCGACAAGTACTTTACAAGTGGGTTGGGTATTAATTACTACGAGTAAAAGATTACAAACCTGTGGAATGACTATCATGTATGTCTACTTGTCTTATCTACAAATAAACTATTTTTATTATTCAACACGTGTATACACGGGAGTATAACCTAGTATATACAATATATATATTGACGTGAGCGAGGGTGTGTATATTTTTAATATATTTTTAAGTACTTTTTACTCTTTTATCAAGCTTTAAATTTATAAAACAGGATATAACACTATTACTCTCTACAACACGATAGGGCAAGTGCACCCATCATTGGCGTAGTATAGTTATGGTAAGATATCGAGGTCGTCCAAGGACACTAGAGCTTTTAGTACCAGAATATTATTAACGTCTAATCTAACCAAATTTGAGAAAAAAATTTTAATAAGTAAAATAAAAAAGGAAACTAAGGAAGTGAAAGAAATAAATAGACAATATAGAATCAGTTGCTCCAACTCATCTTTTATGTATCCTTTGATGATTTCTGCACTTTAGGTTTTTTAAGAGATTATCTTAGTTATAGTGGCATGTCCTTCTTTTAGAGGCAACGCTACCCTCGACCATATTGGTCTGAGTCAGCTGGGATACAGTCTCGCAAGGCCGGAATATTGAAAAATAATTAAGTTATTATTGCAAAATGTGACATGTCCCTCTTTTGGAGGCAACGTTACCCTTGGCCATATTCGTCTAACTCAGCAGGGATACAGTTCCACAAGGCCGATTTAAAGTTTTAATAGTAGTTTATTTAAAAGGGATTCAAGCCGTTCTTGATTCCCCCGATTTGATGCCATCTGCCTCAAAGGAAGTCCTAATAAGCTTGAATCAAGTCCTCGCGGGATCTATACTTTAAACAAGGTAAGAATTTTACCCAAACCACCCTTCTAACCCCCTTCCAGGTAAAGACACGAATGAGTAAATCAACAAAACATGAAGAGATGATAGGATAAAGTTCACTTTCAATATAAAAAACTAGATATTAAAGTCATTAATACAAACCCAATTAAAATGTTAACCAAAGCTTGGAAATCAAAAGTAACACATAAATGACTTGGCTTCACCATGTGATGTAAGAGATTAGCCAATCATGGCCTATGTTTGATAAAAACTCTTACGATCAATCTTGGATACCGAGACAACTACACACTCTAAAGATGGATGATGGATGAATGTGGTGGATCATGGTAGTTTTGTGGTGGTGGAGTGGTGGCAGGTGTGAGAGAAGTGGTTTTCCAAGGGATGGATTGCAATTGAACCAAACACCCATATTTATAGTTGGAAACAGAAGTTTCATACGGCCAATGCCCGATGGGCACGTGTCACATCCCCAAAATCCATGTGCGAAGTATTACCGCGAGGCATGTGACTGACCAGGATCATGCCACCAATCATATTGAACAATTTTAATAAAGTAAATAAAAACTAAACACAATTAATATGATTAGTGTCTAACAGATCAAAACAAAGTCTAAGTTAACAGCGGAAGCATTAAGTTCAAAACCAAAGTAAAAGTTTAGAATTCATAATGTTTGTCATATACCCCATAACGGTTCATTTCCCACAACGACTCCTTCCCATGCAAGCTCCAGCAAATAACCTAACGACCTGCAAAGCATGTAGTAACGTATCAACAAAAGTGTTGGCGAGTTCACAGTTGTTTCGCGTTGTTCCAAAAACATAAGTTTGTTAAATTACTTTGTTCTTATAAAACATGTCGTGGGGAGCTACCCCACCTTTTTAAGCTACTAAATCCGTTACCATACCGGCTACTAACTGTGGTTATGTTTAGTGCCCCGTGTTAATGTCTATCGTCATTGACTAGTGCCCAAGTATATTAGTCCACGCCTGTCCTCTGCGGCACGGTGTGAGGTTTGTTAGACCTAATAGCGCTATTCAACTAATAACCCGTTCACCATTGGCCCGACGATTAATCGGTATAAAATGTGTAGGGATTTTCTATAACAACCCTCAAAAATAATTCTGACACCCTAAAATATTTAAAATATCCCAATATGTCCTAAAATACACCCCCTATAAATATAATAGCCCTAAATACCTTTAATTTAATAAAATAAAAATAAAACCAATTTTTATTAGTTTCTGGCGGGCCGCGAAGACCCTTAAGGATTCTTACGGGGGCCGCAACAGATGGGAGATTAGGCGCAGCCCGGTGCTGACACGTGTCGTGTTATGTGTCGAAGCTAGTTCGATGACTGGGCCAGGCTAGGGCCTAACCAGCCTACTACGCGGGCCGCGTAGCCCTTGGCTACAGCCTTCGCGGGCCGCGAGGGAAGTCGAAGGGACGCTATATATAGAGGCTTCCAGCTTCAGTCCCAACTCGCTCATTTCTCTTTCTTTCTCTCAAATTTCTGAATAGTTCAAGTGATTCTCGGGCATAATACCCCCCTAATTAATGAAGTTCTGATCGGAGTGTCGCGCTCCGGTCAAAGATAATATTTATAAGCCCTATTTACCTATAACAAATAGCTAGTGGTAGCAAGGGGTCGAACCACGAAGAGTGTGTGGTTTGTGTATGGATTCCATTGAATTATAAAAAGGTGTCACAGTTTATGAAGCTTGCTATGATATTTGTTTTCTTTTTGTTTTGTTGGAAGATGTGAATTTAACTAATAAAATTGATTTGATTGATTAATAACTACTAATTAATGAATGCACGAAAGATTGATTACTAAACGATAATACGAAAGAGGGTTCACACCCGATTTCGGTAATTGCCAACCTAGGGTTTCTTCAAGTTCTTAGATTCAACTCAATCGCGTGTGATTAGCGGATTTAGTGTACCGTGACTTAGGTGCTAATAACTATCAACGTTTTTAAAAACGGATAAGAATACACTTTGTAATCAACACAAGTAAAACCTAACCACGATAATGCACAATTACATATAACCATTTCGTAAAGTCATAACTTTTAACATCGTTCGACAATTTACGAATTCGCAACAAATGTAACACTATTATCAATGGTTTCAAAAATCAAACACAACTTGTCACAAAGTTGAAGCAATAAACAATTCGAAACCCTAAATTAAACAACTACCTACGCCGGGGTGAAACCGAGATGATTAGCCGCTCATGGTTGAAGAAGCTTGATCACCGGATGATTGGAATGCGAATTGAATCATCTTGAATCTTGTGAAATGGTAGAAGGATGAAGATTAGGGTTTTGGTGGATGATGATGGTGAAAGGAATGATGGATTGGATGAACTAGGGTTTTGGATGGTGATTGTGAATGATGATGATGATGATCTTGATGATTCGGGTTATGATTCGGGTGATAGTGATGATGGATGGTGAATTGGTAGGTGATAGATGGGTGCTTGATGGCTCCAAGATGAAGATTCCAACCCTCATAAGTTGTAACTTACGAGTTTAATGGCTCCCCAACCAATTAGAATCGTTCCCAACAACCCAAACACCAAACTTCGCGTTTCAGCAAACCACAACCCGTCGCCGACGGCTTGAAGCCCGTCCCCGACGGCCTCCAGATCTCTGAAATCCATCCGACGGCTTGTTTGGCTGTTTACGGGCACCTTTTGACGACGGGACTTTCTAGAGCCCGTCGGCGATGGCCTAGAGCCCGTCCCCGACAACCTCTAGTTTTTCCTGTTTTGTCCGAAACTGTTTTCTTCATAACTTCTTCGTCATAGCTCCGTTTTACTCACTGTTTTCGCCCACGTACTCGTAATTCAGCCCTCTATCATGCCATCTTCCAATATATTCATTTTAAATCCATTAACATTCCCAAAACACATCCAATCTTCGTGATTAACTCGGTTTTGTTCATTTCACATCCCCGGTTGATCCGATTCACGTCCCGGTGCTCCGTTTAGCTCCCGATTAGCTCCTTAAACTCTTTTAGACCTGTAAAACACGAATCTGATTAAAAGTAGGCTATTCAAGATTAAAAGCTATGTAAAAACATCAACTTAAGCACAAACGATAACCAGTTTTCGACCACGTATCACATCCCCACACCTCTCTTTTCTTGCCCTCAAGCAAATCTGTTTTTCACTTTCACATGGGTCGAACAGCGAATACACTTCCCATTCCCGAGACGAAGGTTAAGGTCTATTGTCATACAAAAGTTCAAACCTTTTACAATTTACAACATATTTAACGATAAAGTGAGCATTCACATATACAATGGTTATCCAAGATTAACCCGCCCGTAAAACTAGCAAGTTATGCACATCCCTCACAATGTTCACTCCACTCGGCTTACATTTGGCTAATGTGTATAATGTATTAGCACTTCAATCAATTAATCACTCAAAACCGATTAGAACACGTACCCGCATAGGCTTGCAACTCAATCATTCTCCACCATCGATCACGAATACTAAGCACAAGTCATACGGTCTTTGTAAGGGTTGTAACGGGGCTAGGCTAAGGGTAGGAAATGGGATATTTTAAAGTGGCTAAGGTGATGAAAATTCGATTTTTATTACAAAAAAACTACTCTAAACAAAACTAACTATAGACATCAACTACGAGGCAACGATTTTTTTTCGCCCTTTTATTCAACAACTAATAACTCATATTTTTGTATTTTCTCAACGATTTTCTATTCTCTTTTTCTTTCGCAACATTTTCTAATTGATTTTTTTTTTTGCAAACACAACTATACAATCAAATAGACCTATAATCGAATTTTCATCACACGGGTTTAAAAATAAAAGGTTTAACGGATGTGGGCTAAATGGGTTGGTCAAACGAAAGGTTTAGGCTCAAAGTGGGCGACTAGGGGATTTATTTGGGTAAGGATGGATAAATGGTTTTAAAGGAAAAGGTTCACCTAATGCCTTAATCATTCTCGTGCTTGTATTCGGTCTATGGTCTCAAACGTATCAAAAGATGAAAGTTCTACAATACATGACTAATGGTCCACTCAAACAAAGAAACATAAATATGTAATTCTATGATGTAAAAGTGGCTCAAAACCTCACATATATAAAAGGTATGGTATGTGACATGCATGATGTGCTAGTTTCTTAGGGGAATTACTCCCAAATAACCACCCGCTAAATACCCGTTATGCTATTAACTTGAACTTGACCATGACAAAAGACCAAATGGGTTGTGTCATCCCTTGTTAACTTAGTTACTTGTGCTTTTTAGATCGCTTCAAACAAAGACATTTTTTTGAAAAACTTTTGAAATTTTCCCCACATCCCCACATCCCCACACTTGAGGTAAACATTATCCTCAATGTGTAGTGTTTAAATGAACGGGTCAAAAATCGAAAACTTTTACTCCCCCATCCCCACACTTGAGGTAAACATTGTCCTCAATGTGTAAGAACTAGAGTTTTTAAAACGTACGAGGGATGTGACACGGCTAACCTCCCCAAAAATTCACCCCGGAAAATAAAATACAATTTACAATCCACTTATTTGCTAACTAAAAATCAAAAGTAAAAAGAAACGTATGCACCTGATTTTTGTCGCTTGATGCCCTTGTCTTCTTCTTCCCTTCACAAAAACGGTTGTCCCATGAACATGATGTACCTACAAATTATAACCCTTGTGTAGAAGCATGCTTCTCACAACCATTGAAATTTGTTAGCTACTTAGTTCTACCATTTTTATGAAAGTGTTACCAAATCATGCGTTAAATTACCTTGATTTTTGTGGAAAAAAAATGTACAACAATAAGAAATCCTAACTCACTTTCGTAGGAATCACGGTTGCATTTAGCGTATGCAACAAGCCCTTTTAAACCCCCCAATAGCTTGGGAGGACGAGTAGGTCTCGTGAGGGTTATATAGGGAACACACCCACAACGTTCATTTAACTACTAATATGAAATAACAACATTATACATCAACAACAACAACAAAACTACAAAGAAAAACTAAAACTAATTGCGAAAGAAATATACAACAACAATTGACTTACCACCTCATGGTAGTCGAATGGCGTGCTTGCCGCCTACGAACTCCTCGAAATCACCCACCGGTGATTCATGCCATTTGTTGCCAAACGGTCCAAACTTCCTCACCTCCTCTTCCTTTTTCTTTTCAAGAGGTGACTTCTTTGCTTTCTTCTTCTTGACCGTCTTCTTCTTTGTTTCTCCAAACCTACCAACCATAGCACAAACCTTTTTGTTTGGATTCATGTCCTTTTTAGGACACTTATCCTCACCGAGTGGGTTAGTAAATTTTGGAAAAACATTTAAATTTAATTCTCGGTCCCCAAACTTCATGCTTACCGTTCCCGTTGCACAATTTATTATGGCATTAGCAGTTGCTAGGAACGGTCTACCCAGTATGACTATCGGTTGGGTGTCCCCAACACACCCAACATAGTCTACTACCAAAAAGTCAACTGGGTAGTAGCAATCATCCACCTTAACAATCACATCCTCCACCATCCCCCTTGGATGCGTGGGAGTCTGATCGGCCAATACCACGGGAGTATCGAATTTTTTTAATGGACCAAAATCATATTGGTCATACAAACTCCCGGGCAAGATGCTCACACAAGCTCCAAGATCTAGGAGCGCCCTCTCAATTTTAAATGTTCCAATTTGAATTGGAATAAGAGGATCTCCCGGATCTTGAGCTTTTGGGGGAAGGGCACTCGATAAAACGGCACTCACATGAGATATCAAATCAACCGGGTTGGGTAATTTGTTGTGCCGTTTTTCGATGCTTAACTCCTTTAAGCATTCCACATGAGCCGGAACCTTTTTAATGTCATCTAGTAACGGTAAATTAATTTTAGCTTGCTTAAAATTTTCCCACCCCTCGTCCTTTGGTGGGCACCGTTCTTCACTTTTCGATGCATTAAGTGGGTTAAGTTGAGTTAAACAATTTTCACAAAAAGATTTTTTAGTTACGTTTTCACTTTTACTTTGTGAAATCGTTTCGTGTTCATTTTCACTTTCCGGCTCGTCACCTATATTTTCCACTACATCATCAACGAATTGTGGTGGTGGAATGCTTTCAACATTACAAATTTCATCATTTAAAAGAATACTTACCGCGCTAACGCGTGCATTCCTCACGTTGCTTGTGCTAAAACCTTGATGCTTCGGGTTCACTGTTGTGTCACTTGGAAGCTTTCCCGAGCTTCCTCTCACTTGAGCCATTTCCTCCGCAAGTTGGCCTACTTGCTTCTCTAATGCCTTTTGGGATTTATCCCTCACTTCAAACTCTTTCCGCATTTCAGTTTTAATTTCTTGATTTGAATTCATGAGAGCTTGATGTGAGTTGGTAAGAGTGCTCATAGTATTCATGATAGCATCTAGTTTCGAATTAATCGAATCATCACCTTGGGAGTTAGATGCACCACCCCCATTCCCACCTTGGTTGTAACCCCGTTGATAGTTGCCTTCACGGTTTTGATATCCTTGGTTACCACCTTGGTTGTAATTCCTTTGGTAACCCCCTTGGTTACCACCTTGATGATTATTGTACGATGACCCACCTTGACCTCCTTGATTACCCGATTGAAAATTCGGGTTCATTTGATTCGAGGCATTACCATACCGGAAATTAGGGTGATTTCTCAAGTCCGGATGGTAAGTGTTGGAGTTCATGTCATATTGCTTTCGATCCCCATACACTTAGTTTACCTCCTCGGTGTAGTCACTCGATCCCGTTGGGCATTGCTCGGTGCTATGCCCAATATCTCCACACTCTTCACACACCGCAAACTGTACCGCGTTCACTTCCTTCTTCTTCATGCGAGCCATTTCCCGTTCTAAGGTAGAAATTCGATCCTTAGAATCAAGATCGGGAAGTGACCGGAAAATGGGATGTTTCTTAGCTCGATCGGCCGATTCCTTCTCTTTTGACCGTTTACTCATCCGCTCCAAAAATTCCCAATCGGCATCTTCATGATTGCTCAAAAGAGTCCCGTTGCTCGTCGACTCGAGGCGATTCCATGTCATGTCATCCAACTCACGTACAAAACACTTCACCAATTCCCACTTTTCTATTTGGTGATGTGGGCATCTCCGCATCAATTCTTTAAATCGAGTGAATGCTTCATGTAACGGTTCATTCGATAGTTGCCGAAACGACCTTATTTCATCCCTAGCATCGTCGGTCTTCGCCACCGAATAATACTTGTCTAAAAAGGCTTGCTGCATTTCACCCCATGTCCAGATGCTATTCGCTGGAAGTGTGAGAAACCATTGTTTTGCCTTGTCTTTCAACGAAAATTGGAACAAACGAAGCTTGACCTCCTCTAATGCGAAGTTGTGCCCCCCGATAGTGTTACAAATGGACGAGAATTCCGCCAAATGCGTATACGGCTCATCATTAGACCTCCCATTGAAGTGGGGAAGTATATTGATGTAATGCGGTTTACAATCAAACATTCTCCGTTCGCATACTATCGGAGAGTCATTTTCGGTAACTATCAGTCGAAAATGGTCATTCACTCCCCGTAGAGGTTGTTGACGACGTTGTGGACCATTTACTTCTTGATCACCCGGTCTTCGATTGTCCCTTCGATCACCGCCCCTATCACCTCTTCTATCGTCTCTTCGGTTTCCACCTTGGTTACCCCTTTGGTTACCCCCTCCCACGAAGCGAGGAATTCGGTTAGGGTTAGCATTGTTGTTGTTATCGTAAAACCCCTCATTCTGGTTCCGTTGATGATTGTTTCGTGGTTGACGGTTGTTCTCGTAACCATCATTTCTTCCAACCCCATACCCGTAATCATCCTCCCCAACATAATTGGCGTTTTGGTAGCCAAATTCCTCATCTTCATACCCTCTTGCATTGTAGCCATTACCCTGATTCACGTATCCCCAATCTTCGTCATCGTTAGTCCGATCATCATAGTACCCCCCATCGTCTGAATTTTCCGTATGAATGCTTACATGTTCCGGCGAGTGGTAACCGGGAACACTAAACGGCACATCATCGGGGATGGCGTTCCTTAAATCGTCTATGTTAAAAAATGGGTCTTCATTCGTGGGATTGCCACGATCTCGGTTGCCTCGGCGGTGGGAATTGACATTTCGATCATCAAGGTTTAGGGGTAAGGATTGTTGTCGATGAAGGTTTTGTTCCACCTGGTGTTCTTTAGGTATTGTTGGGATTTTGGTTGTGGAAAGGTGGTGTAGGTGGTCCGGTGTTGTTGTTACCACCCGGTCGCTCTTGAGGTATAGGTTGAACATTTTGAGCGGGATGAAAGGTTCCTCGGGATTGGAATTGGTTTTGGTTGAGGTTTGGGTGATTGGAGTTTTGGTTTGCCATTGAATCGGTTTCAATGGTTGGTGTGGTTTGTGGTGTTTGATGGGTTTGTTTAGAAGCAAGTGTGGCTTCCAATCGGCTTGCTAAATTTCTTCTTGCTACCCTTTCGATTTCCGGTTCGTAGACTAAAGGTGAAGTCCTCCTGGAGTTCCGCGTATGCATACACTACCTGTAACCTGCACAAGTAACACACCCCGCGTAACAAGGAAAAAGACAAGTACAAGAAAAGAAATTATGCAATTTAAACAGTTAATCACACAAATTCAAACAATATCCAAACACAAAGGGCACGCACTCCCCGGCAACGGCGCCAAAATTTGATCGGAGTGTCGCGCTCCGGTCAAAGATAATATTTATAAGCCCTATTTACCCTTAACAAATAGCTAGTGGTAGCAAGGGGTTGAACCACGAAGAGTGTGTGGTTTGTGTATGGATTCGATTGAATTATAAAAAGGTGTCACAGTTTATGAAGCTTGCTATGATATTTGTTTTCTTTTTGTTTTGTTGGAAGATGTGAATTTAACTAATAAAAATTGATTTGATTGATTAATAACTACTAATTAATGAATGCACGAAAGATTGATTACTAAACGATAATACGAAAGAGGGTTCACACCCGGTTTCGGTAATTGCCAACCTAGGGTTTCTTCAAGTTCTTAGATTCAACTCAATCGCGTGTGATTAGCGGATTTAGTGTACCGTGACTTAGGTGCTAATAACTATCAACGTTTTGAAAAACGGACAAGAATACACTTTGTAATCAACACAAGTAAAACCTAACCACGATAATGCACAATTACATATAACCATTTCGTAAAGTCATAACTTTTAACATCGTTCGACAATTTACGAATTCGCAACAAATGTAACACTATTATCAATGGTTTCAAAAATCAAACACATTTTGTCACAAAGTTGAAGCAATAAACAATTCGAAACCCTAAATTAAACAACTACCTACGCCGGGGTGAAACCGAGATGATTAGCCGCTCATGGTTGAAGAAGCTTGATCACCGGATGATTGGAATGCGAATTGAATCATCTTGAATCTTGTGAAATGGTAGAAGGATGTGATTAGCGGATTTAGTGTACCGTGACTTAGGTGCTAATAACTATCAACGTTTTGAAAAACGGACAAGAATACACTTTGTAATCAACACAAGTAAAACCTAACCACGATAATGCACAATTACATATAACCATTTCTGAAACGACCGCTTTTCCAAAATAATAGATTACTTACAAAAACAAGATTTTTCGGACATTGAAATACAACCTTGACACTTAATAGAAATTTTTACAAAATTTTGGCATGACCCGTTTGTAAAACGGACATACCCCCTGTTTTGACATATCATACAACGTTTACATACGACCCATTTTACATAAAACCATCCCAACAAAAACGACGAGTTTTCAAATCTAAAATATTTCAACAAAGTTTAACAAAGTAACAAAACATGGACCCAAAAGCATGCATATAAGTTGCGGAAGCGCTTAGTATTATAAGGCTTGAACATGTGCTCGTCCCATATCTCCAAATCGCCTATAAAGGTGCTTTACCTACATTAACATACACAATTTAAAAAAAAGTTAGTTATCACCATAGAAAATCATAACCCTTCGTTTTTAACTTTATCCATATAAAACATTCTTACTCTTACGCATACAACAACCCAATAATTGGGTTAGGCATAACCACTCTCGTAGAGAGTTTGACATACACATTCAACCCGTGTGATTGGGTTTAGCATAAACACCCTCGTGGAGAGTTAAGCATACACATTCAACCCGTTTAATTGGGTTTATTGGCTTACAACATTACTCTTTCTTCTATCCGTAAAACGGATCATAGCTTTCATCTTTACAATAGCATTCATGCTATCCGTTAGGACGGATGGCGTTCATCTTTACTTGACTCGATTGGATTTCAACCGATTAAGTTGCATAACTTAACACTACTTTCGTTAACATACCCAAATCCACAAGGGATTTGTCGCTTACTTACTACATTGTCGCATTCGTTATACAAGGATAGCTTTTACATTGAATTTTATATAAATAGGAAATATAATAAAGATTCGTATAAAACGAAACATACCTCGATCTTGCACGCCTTCCGGTTTCTTGGTGCTTGTACCTTCTTCCTTTATGCCTACATCACGACATTCATTCCTTTGTTTAGTTTATCGCTTCATTCTACCATTTTTCCAAAATACACATACATTCCTCATTTAGGCATTTTATCGAACACATGGTAGGCATTATGGTTATGGAACAAGGTACAAGTCTATAAAGCATGTTCCATGAGTTTATGATCACACAACAATCTCATTCATTCAATTTCACATAGTTATTTTATTCTACATCAATCTAATTATCATTCTAGTACTACAATCAAGATCATACATCAAGATAACAAGGATTCTTAACACTATGATCCTATTAATCTTAACTCAATTTCAACAAATGGGGTTCAACCAATATATTTCCTACAAGTCAGAAATCAACATGATTCTTGTTCTAGAGAGCAATTCTAACTAGGATTTCTCCTTTTTGATACAAGAATTCCAGATTGGATTGAACCCATCTTTCTACAATTCATAATTTTCATGATTAAAACTCACCTCTTTACTAGCCAAGGTTAGATGCTTGATTTTTAGGGCTCATGCATAGGAATTTCCCACAAATTGTGACTCAATTTGCTTGATTTCTAGTAGCTAGGGTTTTGGCTCCCCTTTCTTCCTCCCCTGGATCTCACGAACACACACCAGTGTTTGTGTTTTTGTTTTGATTATTTCTTAATTAACCCATTTTATTCACTAATTACACAACTAGCCCTCCCACTTAGAGAGAGTATTTAACTTAAGCATTTTTATTTAACTAGTTATCATTATACCATGACTTTCATTAACCAAGTTAATTTCTTTATTTATCATTTACCATTTTTGGGGTGTTACAAGTCTACCCCCCTTAAAAGAGGTTTCGTCCTCGAAACCGGAGCACATAACTAGTTTAAAATTTGACATACTGAAAAGAAAAGGATAGTGTTTCCTCATTTCATCTTCTGCTTCCCATGTGAGATCTGAACCCTTTCGGTGCTGCCATTGTACCAACACTTGTCTAACAGCTTTGTTGCGGAGATTCTTCACCTTGAAGTCCTTAACGGCTATAGGTCTTTCGACATAATTTAACCCTTCGTCCAACTCGATATCATCAAGAGGTACTAGTGCTGTCTCGTCCGCAAGGCACTTTCTCAATTGCGACACGTGGAAGGTATTGTGAATTCCGTCTAGAGCAGGCGGTAATTCTAATCGATATGCAACCTTTCCAACCCGAGCTAAGATTTTAAACGGCCCGATGTAACGAGGACCTAACTTTCCTCGTTTGCGAAAACGGATTATACCCTTCCATGGGGACACTTTTAGCAAAACAAAATCTCCGACTTGGAATTCGATAGGATGCTTTCTCTTGTCTGCATAAGCTTTTTGCCGATCTTGAGCTGCTTTCAACCTTGTTCTAACCATTTCGATCTTTTCATTCGTTACTGTTATTAAATCACTTGGTGCAAGTTCTCTTTGTCCTACTTCACCCCAACATACGGGAGTCCTACATTTTCTCCCGTATAATAGTTCGTAAGGTGCCATTTGAATACCACTATGGTAACTGTTATTATAAGAAAATTCGACCAGTGGCAATTGGTCGTCCCAGCTTCCCCCAAAATCTAAGGCACACGCCCTCAACATATCAATGAGTGTTTGAATGGTTCTTTCTGACTGGCCGTCAGTTTGAGGGTGGTAGGCGGTACTTATGTGCAACTCCGTACCCACACTCTCGTGAAACTTTCGCCAGTAACGAGAAGTAAATCTAGTGTCCCGATCCGAGACAATCGACACGGGCACTCCATGACGGGATATGATCTCGTTCATATAAATTTCTGCCATCTTCTCGAAAGAGTAAGCTTCTTTGATGGGTAAAAAGTGAGCGCTTTTTGTAAGTCGGTCTACGATTACCCATATTGTATCGTGCCCTTTCTTTGTTTTAGGAAGCTTGGTTATCAAATCCATCGTTAGTTCCTCCCACTTCCATACTGGTATCTCCAAAGGTTGTAACTTCCCGTACGGCTTTTGATGTTCTGCTTTCACTTGGGAGCATGTTAAGCATTTCGCGACGTATTTAACTATGTCACGCTTCATACCCGGCCACCAATAATTGGCTTTCAAGTCCCGATACATTTTTGTAGCCCCGGGATGGACCGAATATCGAGACTTATGTGCCTCGTCGAGCAAGGCAGCCTTGACTTCACAGAATCGTGGGATCCAAATTCGGCCGAACCGTGTCTTAAGCCCGGTCGAATTCTCTTCTAGATTATCGATCACACCTTTTAATCTTTCCCTCTTCAGGTCTTACGCTCTGAGCGACTTTATTTGGGATTCGCGTATCGCCTCGAGTAATCGTGACGTAACTATCATCTTCATGGATCTCACTCTTATGGGAGATGGATACTCTTTACGGCTTAACGCATCGGCTACTACATTTGCCTTTCCCGGGTGGTAGAGGATATCACAATCATAATCCTTGATAAGTTCCAACCACCTCCGCTGCCTCATATTTAGGTCTCTCTGTTCAAAGAAATATTTAAGGCTTTTGTGGTCCGAGTAAATGGTGCATTTTGCCCCATATAGATAATGCCTCCAAATCTTTAATGCAAACACTACCGCCGCTAATTCCAAGTCTTGTGTGGGGTAGTTCACCTCATGTGGCTTCAATTGTCGCGAAGCATAAGCGATAACTCTCCCTCTTTGCATTAGAACACAACCCAATCCCTGGTGTGAAGCGTCTGAATAGACCACCAGGTCTTCGGTTCCGTCTGGTAATGTTAAGATCGGGGACTTGATAGTTTCTCTTTTAACATTCGAAAAGCCTCCTCCTGTTCTTTTTCCCATACAAACTTCTCTTTCTTTCTTGTCAATTTTGTTAAGGGTAAGGCTATCTTGGAAAAATCTTGTATGAACCTTCTGTAATATCCCGCAAGACCCAGAAAACTTCTTATCTCTGTTGGGTTTTTCGGAGAAACCCACTTCATTACAGCATCAATCTTTGAAGGATCAACCAAAACACCCTCCGAATTTATTAGGTGCCCCAGAAACTGCACTTCCCTAAGCCAAAAGGCGCATTTTGAAAATTTTGCGTAGAGCCTCTCCTTACGGAGAACTTCAAGTACTTCACGCAAGTGTACTGCATGTTCGTCTTTGCTTTGTGAATAAATCAGAATATCATCTATGAATACAATCACAGACCTATCCAACATGGGTCGGCATACACGGTTCATAAGGTCCATAAATGCCGCCGGCGCATTTGTTAACCCGAAGGACATAACTAAAAACTCATAATGTCCATAACGGGTTCTAAATGCGGTCTTTGGAATGTCTTCTTCTCGTACCCTAACTTGATGGTACCCCGATCGCAAATCTATCTTGGAGAACCAACTCGCCCCTTGTAACTGGTCAAAAAGGTCGTCAATTCTAGGTAAAGGGTAGCGGTTCTTTATGGTTAGCTTATTTAACTCCCTATAGTCGATGCACATGCGCATCGACCCGTCTTTCTTCTTAACAAATAAGACGGGCGCTCCCCAAGGCGACACACTTGGGCGTGTAAAGCCCTTGTCTAGGAGGTCTTGTATTTGTGTCATTAATTCCCGCATTTCCGTGGGAGCTAATCTATAGGGAGCCTTCGCGACCGGTTTCGCACCCGGATTCAATTCGATATTAAATTCCACTTCTCGCTCGGGAGGGAGTACCGGCAATTCCTCCGGGAATATATCCGGAAATTCGTTCACAACTTCAACATCTTCAAGCTTTGGGGAGCTTTGTTGAGTATTTACTACGTAAGCTAAGTATGCTCTACTCCCATTGAGCACGTACTTAGTAGCTTGAACGAGAGTACATAGCTTCGCTTCCATCTTTCTTTCGCCTTGTACATTTAATCGCCTTCCACTTGGAGTTTGGAGAAGTATAGATTTGGTTTCACATTTTATCTCCGCGTGGTTTTGAGACATCCAAACCATACCCACTATTACTTTGAATTCCCCCAAGATCATGGGTATAAGATCAATAGCAAACTCCTCATCCTCAATGGTCAATTTACAATTTTTACATATTTCGTGCAACAAATAACTTTTACTATCTGCTATCTCTACTTCTAAGGGCATCGACATTCGTTCAATCTTAAAGGATGGATGTTGAACAATTTCACTAGAGATAAACGACATAGTGGCTCCGGTGTCAAACAAAACGTAAACCGGTATAGAATTTATTAGAAAAATACCTGAGACCACATTTGGCTGGGACTTGGCTTCTTCAGATGTGATCTGAAACATTCTCCCCTTTGCCCTAGAACCCTCTTGCTTCTTATCTTCTTTCTTTGACTCTTGTTGAAGCTTTGGACATTCCGACTTGATATGCCCTTTTTCGAAACAGTTGAAACAAGTCTTTGGGTTGTTCGGGCATTGATAGGACGAATGCCCCTCCTTACCGCATTTAAAGCACCCCTTCTTACCTAACAAACACTCTCCGGTATGGAGCTTTCCACACATCTTGCATGGTGTAATCCCACCTTTCGACTTACCCTTTCTCCCTTGAACCTGAAACTTCCCCTTTTTGGATGGACTAAAACTTGCATCTTTTTCACTCGGTCTCTTTTCACCTCGCTCCTCTTGCCTTTTAATTTCGATCTCTCTATCCCGCGCTAAGTTAATGAGCTCCTCGAGGGTTTCACATTTCGAGGGGGTGATGAACTCTCTAATTTCTGCCTTTAGCACGCCATAGAAACGATTTATCTTCATTCTTTCGGTTGTCACCAAATCCCCACAGAATTTCATCTTGTCCATAAAAGTGTTTGCTATTTCATTTACTGATTCGTTTTTCTGTCGGAGGCGTAAGAAATCCTCCTGAATCTTGTCAATAGCCGACTGAGGGCAATGATATTTCATGAAGGGCCCCTTAAACTCGTGCCAAGTCATAACTTGCAGTCTGTCTTCGCCTACCTCCTTGCTGTGAGCATCCCACCAATCCTTCGCCTGATGGGTTAGTAAACCGGTAGCGAACATCACTTGATCCTCCTTATCACACCGACTTCGTATAAACACCGCCTCTATGTTCGAGACCCATCGTTGACATTCAACGGGATCTATTTTACCGTCATACGTCGTCGGATGGCATGCCATAAAATCCTTATAAGTGCACCTTCGTTCCTTACCTCTACCCTTGGATCCTTCGATTAATTCTTTCAATTCTTCAAACCTACTGGTCATCATAGCATCCACCACACCCAGAACTCGGCTTTCTACTTCTTGAGCCAATCGTGGAAGATTGGCTTGTATAACCCCTTCCGCTACTTCCGTGACTTTGTTCTCGAATGCTTCTTGTCTAGCCGCATCATTGTTATCATCATTATCATCATTGATATTTCTTGCATCGGCCATCTACACAACAGCACATTTACATTTAACACAATTAACAAGCTTTCATTACGTCATAGTTCATTAATCCAAGTTTACTTCATCCACCTTCCCTTAGTTAGATTTTACTTGCCTTTTTAAATTTTTACTATTCGTTCATATTATTCGACTCGTCACCTCTGATTCTTTCGAGTCCATCACTTCATAATTTCTATTTATGGTTCCCCATACTTATGAAGTCCCACATGGACTTTTCATCACAATTTAATAGGCTTTCAATTGATACGGAAACTTAGAATGTGTAAAAACAAGGCAAATCAGCGAACCAGACCTACGCTAGCCGTCGGCGACGGCAGGGTAGCCCGTCGGCGACGGCTCTTAAAAGTGGGCGTCGGGTAAAAAGGTCCGTAGGCAGGAACTTAGGCCGTCGGCCAACATAAGGCGTCGGCGACGGACATACAGGGCGTCGGCGACGGCCTTCCCCTGATCATTTCGCTGCAACTTCATTTTTTTTGTGTTTTAACCCATTTCCAGGTCCGTACCAGCTGCCCGGGTTCCGGAATTACTTGCTTTGCTACCCATAATTGTTACTTCACATATTTAACTTAACCTTACATCTTAAACTCATGACATATACTAGCATTTATAGAAAGCATACATTATTACCTCATTGGCGATTCTGGAGCGAGCACACTTTCGAACGAGCCATCGGTTTGAGTTCAAGCATCGCGTTAAAAGCTCGAATCCCTCAAACCCTGGCTCTGATACCAACTTGAAACGACCGCTTTTCCAAAATAATAGATTACTTACAAAAACAAGATTTTTCGGACATTGAAATACAACCTTGACACTTAATAGAAATTTTTACAAAATTTGGGCATGACCCGTTTGTAAAACGGACATACCCCCTGTTTTGACATATCATACAACGTTTACATACGACCCATTTTACATAAAACCATCCCAACAAAAACGACGAGTTTTCAAATCTAAAATATTTCAACAAAGTTTAACAAAGTAACAAAACATGGACCCAAAAGCATGCATATAAGTTGCGGAAGCGCTTAGTATTATAAGGCTTGAACATGTGCTCGTCCCATATCTCCAAATCGCCTATAGAGGTGCTTTACCTACATTAACATACACAATTTAAAAAAAAGTTAGTTATCACCATAGAAAATCATAACCCTTCGTTTTTAACTTTATCCATATAAAACATTCTTACTCTTACGCATACAACAACCCAATAATTGGGTTAGGCATAACCACTCTCGTAGAGAGTTTGACATACACATTCGACCCGTGTGATTGGGTTTAGCATAAACACTCTCGTGGAGAGTTAAGCATACACATTCAACCCGTTTAATTGGGTTTATTGGCTTACAACATTACTCTTTCTTCTATCCGTAAAACGGATTATAGCTTTCATCTTTATTATAGCATTCATGCTATCCGTTAGGACGGATGGCGTTCATCTTTACTTGACTCGATTGGATTTCAACCGATCAAGTTGCATAACTTAACACTACTTTCGTTAACATACCCAAATCCACAAGGGATTTGTCGCTTACTTACTACATTGTCGCATTCGTTATACAAGGATAGCTTTTACATTGAATTTTATATAAATAGGAAATATAATAAAGGTTCGTATAAAACGAAACATACCTCGATCTTGCACGCCTTCCGGTTTCTTGGTGCTTGTACCTTCTTCCTTTATGCCTACATCACGACATTCATTCCTTTGTTTAGTTTATCGCTTCGTTCTACCATTTTTCCAAAATACACATACATTCCTCATTTAGGCATTTTATCGAACACATGGTAGGCATTATGGTTATGGTACAAGGTACAAGTCTATAAAGCATGTTCCATGAGTTTATGATCACACAACAATATCATTCATTCAATTTCACATAGTTATTTTATTCTACATCAATCTAATTATCATTCTAGTACTACAATCAAGATCATACATCAAGATAACAAGGATTCTTAACACTATGATCCTACTAATCTTAACTCAATTTCAACAAATGGGGTTTAACCAATATATTTCCTACAAGTCAGAAATCAACATGATTCTTGTTCTAGAGAGCAATTCTAACTAGGATTTCTCCTTTTTGATACAAGAATTCGAGATTGGATTGAACCCATCTTTCTACAATTCATAATTTTCATGATTAAAACTCACCTCTTTACTAGCCAAGGTTAGATGCTTGATTTTTAGGGCTCATGCATAGGAATTTCCCAGAAATTGTGACTCAATTTGCTTGATTTCTAGTAGCTAGGGTTTTGGCTCCCCTTTCTTCCTCCCCTGGATCGCACGAACACACACCAGTGTTTGTGTTTTTGTTTTGATTATTTCTTAATTAACCCATTTTATTCACTAATTACACAACTAGCCCTCCCACTTAGAGAGAGTATTTAACTTAAGCATTTTTATTTAACTAGTTATCATTATACCATGACTTTCATTAACCAAGTTAATTTCTTTATTTATCATTTACCATTTTTGGGGTGTTACAAGTCTACCCCCCTTAAAAGAGGTTTCGTCCTCGAAACCGGAGCACATAACTAGTTTAAAATTTGACATACCGAAAAGAAAAGGATAGTGTTTCCTCATTTCATCTTCTGCTTCCCATGTGAGATCTGAACCCTTTCGGTGCTGCCATTGTACCAACACTTGTCTAACAGCTTTGTTGCGGAGATTCTTCACCTTGAAGTCCTTAACGGCTATAGGTCTTTCGACATAATTTAACCCTTCGTCCAACTCGATATCATCAAGAGGTACTAGTGCTGTCTCGTCCGCAAGGCACTTTCTCAATTGCGACACGTGGAAGGTATTGTGAATTCCGTCTAGAGCAGGCGGTAATTCTAATCGATATGCAACCTTTCCAACCCGAGCTAAGATTTTAAACGGCCCGATGTAACGAGGACCTAACTTTCCCCGTTTGCGAAAACGGATTATACCCTTCCATGGGGACACTTTTAGCAAAACAAAATCTCCGACTTGGAATTCGATAGGACGCTTTCTCTTGTCTGCATAAGCTTTTTGCCGATCTTGAGCTGCTTTCAACCTTGTTCTAACCATTTCGATCTTTTCATTCGTTACTGTTATTAAATCACTTGGTGCAAGTTCTCTTTGTCCTACTTCACCCCAACATACGGGAGTCCTACATTTTCTCCCGTATAATAGTTCGTAAGGTGCCATTTGAATACCACTATGGTAACTGTTATTATAAGAAAATTCGACCAGTGGCAATTGGTCGTCCCAGCTTCCCCCAAAATCTAAGGCACACGCCCTCAACATATCAATGAGTGTTTGAATGGTTCTTTCTGACTGGCCGTCAGTTTGAGGGTGGTAGGCGGTACTTATGTGCAACTTCGTACCCACACTCTCGTGAAACTTTCGCCAGTAACGAGAAGTAAATCTAGTGTCCCGATCCGAGACAATCGACACGGGCACTCCATGACGGGATATGATCTCGTTCATATAAATTTCTGCCATCTTCTCGGAAGAGTAAGCTTCTTTGATGGGTAAAAAGTGAGCGCTTTTTGTAAGTCGGTCTACGATTACCCATATTGTATCGTGCCCTTTCTTTGTTTTAGGAAGCTTGGTTATCAAATCCATCGTTAGTTCCTCCCACTTCCATACTGGTATCTCCAAAGGTTGTAACTTCCCGTACGGCTTTTGATGTTCTGCTTTCACTTGGGAGCATGTTAAGCATTTCGCGACGTATTTAACTATGTCACGCTTCATACCCGGCCACCAATAATTGGCTTTCAAGTCCCGATACATTTTTGTAGCCCCGGGATGGACCGAATATCGAGACTTATGTGCCTCGTCGAGCAAGGCAGCCTTGACTTCACAGAATCATGGGATCCAAATTCGGCCGAACCGTGTCTTAAGCCCGGTCGAATTCTCTTCTAGATTATCGATCACACCTTTTAATCTTTCCCTCTTCAGGTCTTCCGCTCCGAGCGACTTTATTTGGGATTCGCGTATCGCCTCGAGTAATCTTGGCGTAACTATCATCTTCATGGATCTCACTCTTATGGGAGATGGATACTCTTTACAGCTTAACGCATCGGCTACTACATTTGCCTTTCCCGGGTGGTAGAAGATATCACAATCATAATCCTTGATAAGTTCCAACCACCTCCGCTGCCTCATATTTAGGTCTCTCTGTTCAAAGAAATATTTAAGGCTTTTGTGGTCCGAGTAAATGGTGCATTTTGCCCCATATAGATAATGCCTCCAAATCTTTAATGCAAACACTACCGCCGCTAATTCCAAGTCGTGTGTGGGGTAGTTCACCTCATGTGGCTTCAATTGTCGCGAAGCATAAGCGATAACTCTCCCTCTTTGCATTAGAACACAACCCAATCCCTGGTGTGAAGCGTCTGAATAGACCACCAGGTCTTCGGTTCCGTCTGGTAATGTTAAGATCGGGGGACTTGATAGTTTCTCTTTTAACATTCGAAAAGCCTCCTCCTGTTCTTTTTCCCATACAAACTTCTCTTTCTTTCTTGTCAATTTTGTTAAGGGTAAGGCTATCTTGGAAAAATCTTGTATGAACCTTCTGTAATATCCCGCAAGACCCAGAAAACTTCTTATCTCTGTTGGGTTTTTCGGAGAAACCCACTTCATTACAGCATCAATCTTTGAAGGATCAACCAAAACACCCTCCGAATTTATTACGTGCCCCAGAAACTGCACTTCCCTAAGCCAAAAGGCGCATTTTGAAAATTTTGCGTAGAGCCTCTCCTTACGGAGAACTTCAAGTACTTCACGCAAGTGTACTGCATGTTCGTCTTTGCTTCGTGAATAAATCAGAATATCATCTATGAATACAATCACAGACCTATCCAACATGGGTCGGCATACACGGTTCATAAGGTCCATAAATGCCGCCGGCGCATTTGTTAACCCGAAGGACATAACTAAAAACTCATAATGTCCATAACGGGTTCTAAATGCGGTCTTTGGAATGTCTTCTTCTCGTACCCTAACTTGATGGTACCCCGATCGCAAATCTATCTTGGAGAACCAACTCGCCCCTTGTAACTGGTCAAAAAGGTCGTCAATTCTAGGTAAAGGGTAGCGGTTCTTTATGGTTAGCTTATTTAACTCCCTATAGTCGATGCACATGCGCATCGACCCGTCTTTCTTCTTAACAAATAAGACGGGCGCTCCCCAAGGCGACACACTTGGGCGTATAAAGCCCTTGTCTAGGAGGTCTTGTATTTGTGTCATTAATTCCCGCATTTCCGTGGGAGCTAATCAATAGGGATCCTTCGCGACCGGTTTCGCACCCGGATTCAATTCGATATTAAATTCCACTTCTCGCTCGGGAGGGAGTCCCGGCAATTCCTCCGGGAATATATCCGGAAATTCGTTCACAACTTCAACATCTTCAAGCTTTGGGGAGCTTTGTTGAGTATTTACTACGTAAGCTAAGTATGCTCTACTCCCATTGAGCACGTACTTAGTAGCTTGAACGAGAGTACATAGCTTCGCTTCCATCTTTCTTTCGCCTTGTACATTTAATCGCCTTCCACTTGGAGTTTGGAGAAGTATAGATTTGGTTTCACATTTTATCTCCGCGTGGTTTTGAGACATCCAATCCATACCCACTATTACTTTGAATTCCCCCAAGATCATGGGTATAAGATCAATAGCAAACTCCTCATCCTCAATGGTCAATTTACAATTTTTACATATTTCGTGCAACAAATAACTTTTACTATCTGCTATCTCTACTTCTAAGGGCATCGACATTCGTTCAATCTTAAAGGATGGATGTTGAACAATTTCACTAGAAATAAACGACATAGTGGCTCCGGTGTCAAACAAAACGTAAACCGGTATAGAATTTATTAGAAAAATACCTGAGACCACATTTGGCTGGGACTTGGCTTCTTCAGATGTGATCTGAAACATTCTCCCCTTTGCCCTAGAACCCTCTTGCTTCTTATCTTCTTTCTTTGACTCTTGTTGAAGCTTTGGACATTCCGACTTGATATGCCCTTTTTCGAAACAGTTGAAACAAGTCTTTGGGTTGTTCGGGCATTGATAGGACGAATGCCCCTCCTTACCGCATTTAAAGCACCCCTTCTTACCTAACAAACACTCTCCGGTATGGAGCTTTCCACACATCTTGCATGGTGTAATCCCACCTTTCGACTTACCCTTTCTCCCTTGAACCTGAAACTTCCCCTTTTTGGATGGACTAAAACTTGCATCTTTTTCACTCGGTCTCTTTTCACCTCGCTCCTCTTGCCTTTTAATTTCGATCTCTCTATCCCGCGCTAAGTTAATGAGCTCCTCGAGGGTTTCACATTTCGAGGGGGTGATGAACTCTCTAATTTCTGCCTTTAGCACGCCATAGAAACGATTTATCTTCATTCTTTCGGTTGTCACCAAATCCCCACAGAATTTCATCTTGTCCATAAAAGTGTTTGCTATTTCATTTACTGATTCGTTTTTCTGTCGGAGGCGTAAGAAATCCTCCTGAATCTTGTCAATAGCCGACTGAGGGCAATGATATTTCATGAAGGGCCCCTTAAACTCTTGCCAAGTCATAACTTGCAGTCTGTCTTCGCCTACCTCCTTGCTGTGAGCATCCCACCAATCCTTCGCCTGATGGGTTAGTACACCGGTAGCGAACATCACTTGATCCTCCTTATCACACCGACTTCGTATAAACACCGCCTCTATGTTCGAGACCCATCGTTGACATTCAACGGGATCTATTTTACCGTCATACGTCGTCGGATGGCATGCCATAAAATCCTTATAAGTGCACCTTCGTTCCTTACCTCTACCCTTGGATCCTTCGATTAATTCTTTCAATTCTTCAAACCTACTGGTCATCATAGCATCCACCACACCCAGAACTCGGCTTTCTACTTCTTGAGCCAATCGTGGAAGATTGGCTTGTATAACCCCTTCCGCTACTTCCGTGACTTTGTTCTCGAATGCTTCTTGTTTAGCCGCACCATTGTTATCATCATTATCATCATTGATATTTCTTGCATCGGCCATCTACACAACATCACATTTACATTTAACACAATTAACAAGCTTTCATTACGTCATAGTTCATTAATCCAAGTTTACTTCATCCACCTTCCCTTAGTTAGATTTTACTTGCCTTTTTAAATTTTTACTATTCGTTCATATTATTCGACTCGTCACCTCTGATTCTTTCGAGTCCATCACTTCATAATTTCTATTTATGGTTCCCCATACTTATGAAGTCCCACATGGACTTTTCATCACAATTTAATAGGCTTTCAATTGATACGGAAACTTAGAATGTGTAAAAACAAGGCAAATCAGCGAACCAGACCTACGCTAGCCGTCGGCGACGGCAGGGTAGCCCGTCGGCGACGGCTCTTAAAAGTGGGCGTCGGGTAAAAAGGTCCGTAGGCAGGAACTTAGGCCGTCGGCCAAAATAAGGCGTCGGCGACGGACATACAGGGCGTCAGCGACGGCCTTCCCCTGATCATTTCGCTGCAACTTCATTTTTTTGTGTTTTTTGTGCTCGTCCCATATCTCCAAATCGCCTATAGAGGTGCTTTACCTACATTAACATACACAATTTAAAAAAAAGTTAGTTATCACCATAGAAAATCATAACCCTTCGTTTTTAACTTTATCCATATAAAACATTCTTACTCTTACGCATACAACAACCCAATAATTGGGTTAGGCATAACCACTCTCGTAGAGAGTTTGACATACACATTCGACCCGTGTGATTGGGTTTAGCATAAACACTCTCGTGGAGAGTTAAGCATACACATTCAACCCGTTTAATTGGGTTTATTGGCTTACAACATTACTCTTTCTTCTATCCGTAAAACGGATTATAGCTTTCATCTTTATTATAGCATTCATGCTATCCGTTAGGACGGATGGCGTTCATCTTTACTTGACTCCATTGGATTTCAACCGATCAAGTTGCATAACTTAACACTACTTTCGTTAACATACCCAAATCCACAAGGGATTTGTCGCTTACTTACTACATTGTCGCATTCGTTATACAAGGATAGCTTTTACATTGAATTTTATATAAATAGGAAATATAATAAAGATTCATATAAAACGAAACATACCTCGATCTTGCACGCCTTCCGGTTTCTTGGTGCTTGTACCTTCTTCCTTTATGCCTACATCACGACATTCATTCCTTTGTTTAGTTTATCGCTTCGTTCTACCATTTTTCCAAAATACACATACATTCCTCATTTAGGCATTTTATCGAACACATGGTAGGCATTATGGTTATGGTACAAGGTACAAGTCTATAAAGCATGTTCCATGAGTTTATGATCACACAACAATCTCATTCATTCAATTTCACATAGTTATTTTATTCTACATCAATCTAATTATCATTCTAGTACTACAATCAAGATCATACATCAAGATAACAAGGATTCTTAACACTATGATCCTACTAATCTTAACTCAATTTCAACAAATGGGGTTTAACCAATATATTTCCTACAAGTCAGAAATCAACATGATTCTTGTTCTAGAGAGCAATTCTAACTAGGATTTCTCCTTTTTGATACAAGAATTCGAGATTGGATTGAACCCATCTTTCTACAATTCATAATTTTCATGATTAAAACTCACCTCTTTACTAGCCAAGGTTAGATGCTTGATTTTTAGGGCTCATGCATAGGAATTTCCCACAAATTGTGACTCAATTTGCTTGATTTCTAGTAGCTAGGGTTTTGGCTCCCCTTTCTTCCTCCCCTGGATCGCACGAACACACACCAGTGTTTGTGTTTTTGTTTTGATTATTTCTTAATTAACCCATTTTATTCACTAATTACACAACTAGCCCTCCCACTTAGAGAGAGTATTTAACTTAAGCATTTTTATTTAACTAGTTATCATTATACCATGACTTTCATTAACCAAGTTAATTTCTTTATTTATCATTTACCATTTTTGGGGTGTTACAATTTCGTAAAGTCATAACTTTTAACATCGTTCGACAATTTACGAATTCGCAACAAATGTAACACTATTATCAATGGTTTCAAAAATCAAACACAATTTGTCACAAAGTTGAAGCAATAAACAATTCGAAACCCTAAATTAAACAACTACCTACGCCGGGGTGAAACCGAGATGATTAGCCGCTCATGGTTGAAGAAGCTTGATCACCGGATGATTGGAATGCGAATTGAATCATCTTGAATCTTGTGAAATGGTAGAAGGATGAAGATTAGGGTTTTGGTGGATGATGATGGTGAAAGGAATGATGGATTGGATGAACTAGGGTTTTGGATGGTGATTGTGAATGATGATGATGATCTTGATGATTCGGGTTATGATTCGGGTGATAGTGATGATGGATGGTGAATTGGTAGGTGATAGATGGGTGCTTGATGGCTCCAACATGAAGATTCCAACCCTCATAAGTTGTAACTTACGAGTTTAATGGCTCCCCAACCAATTAGAATCGTTCCCAACAACCCAAACACCAAACTTCGCGTTTCAGCAAACCACAACCCGTCGCCGACGGCCTGGAGCCCGTCCCCGACGGCCTCCAGATCTCTGAAATCCATCCGACGGCTTGTTTGGCTGTTTACGGGCACCTTTTGACGACGGGACTTTCTAGAGCCCGTCGGCGACGGCCTAGAGTCCGTCCCCGACGACCTCTAGTTTTTCCTGTTTTGTCCGAAACTGTTTTCTTCATAACTTCTTCGTTATAGCTCCGTTTTACTCACCGTTTTCGCCCACGTACTCGTAATTCAGCCCTCTATCATGCGATCTTCCAATATATTCATTTTAAATCCATTAACATTCCCAAAACACATCCAATCTTCGTGATTAACCCGGTTTTGTTCATTTCACATCCCCGGTTGATCCGATTCACGTCCCGGTGCTCCGTTTAGCTCCCGATTAGCTCCTTAAACTCTTTTAGACCTGTAAAACACGAATCCCATTAAAAGTAGGCTATTCAAGATTAAAAGCTATGTAAAAACATCAACTTAAGCACAAACGATAACCAGTTTTCGACCACGTATCAAGTTCTGCCTTGTTGTAGGTATCATAACCCCGGTTACGTAGTAGATACGCTGCCCAATTGATCCAGGGTTCTGTAACGGCTGTCGTGGTTCTGCCCGACGTAGTTGTTGGAATGCCGTCTCGGGGAAGGTATCGTTAATATAAATATTGGGTTATTATACTAACGCGTGTGCATTTGTATAAATTATAGATAATCACCAGGAAACCCTTAAAGAAAACCTAAGACAACAATGTGAGTAATATCCTTTTTGCAAATTGTTCTTACAAAACCTCACCTAAATTAAATTATATTAAACAGTTATTGAGTATTTGTATTCTACAATTATCGTCGGTATGTTGGGGTTTTGTATACAAAATTTGTTACTACCTTGCGAGGAGTAACATGACCACAAGTCGAGTTGACAGTACCATGGGTGATAATCGAATAGATGGAAACGAATGTAATTGCGAGACCTCCCTCAATACTGTACAATAGTTTTTACTAAATTTGATTAAACTGGGATTCACTCACCAGTATTTCCCGCTGACAAAATGTTTTTTTAAACGCGTTTCAGGTAACAAAATTGTAACACCCCAAAAACGGGTTTGGTAATCAAACCACGCTAATATTTATGAACGGGTAAAAATACCGTTAGTGGTGAAATTAACCCGGTAAATATTAGGATTTAAACAAATAAACCTAATATTAAATAAAAGTTGAACGAAAACTTTTGAGGAAGTAAAAGTTTATAAACAGCCCGAGATAATGGGATTTAAAATAAACTGAGTCGTACCCTATAATATAAACCTTAGATTATACATTCGATATCGGTAATAAATAAAACGAGCTAACTAGGAATAAAAATAACCTAGTTGGAAGGAAGTCTTGTAGTAACATGTTAGTGGGTTAAAAACACCTAAAATAAGGACCTAAGAATAGATGAGGGGCCAAAGGTGTTAAAAAATCAAACTAGTTTTTAATTAAAACAAAATTTAATTTCCAAACACACACTTATGTGTGTGTGGATCGTACATAACACAGGGGGGGGGGGGCGACCAAGCTTGCTCTCAAACCCTAGTTCATGCAATTTGATCAAATTGAAGGCCTAAATCAGTTCCAAAACGAAATCCAAGCAAAGATTAGTGATCACCTTCGTGAAAGGATCATAAGGTATGCCTAATTTTGCTATTTGGTTTCACCTTGAGTTCTAGGTGAAAGCATGAAATCAAAATTTTAGCTTGCATGATCGAAGTTTGGATGAAATTAGGAATGATTTTATGTCTAGGAGTAAACCCTAGTCATTTACTTGTTGAATTGATGTTCATAATTGTGAATTCATGATCACCCGATTATGTGCTGAATGGGTTTTGTAGAAACATGATGAACCCTAGAATCATAATGGTTAAAATTGTGTTAATAGAACTCCCTGAAGTTAGATTTGAAGTTTGATGTTAGTACTTGTTAATTATGCTAGAATTTAAGGATTAAGAACACTTAAATGGGCTGGAGAAATTTGATGTTTCGTGTTGCACACAAGGTGCTTGATGAAATGCTTGAACAAGAAAATATAACAAAGCTGATTGGGATTAAAAATTATTGGGCTGTAGTTTTTATAAAATCATATAAACTCACTGGAACGACCTGTGAGGTTGAGCCTTATATGCTCAGAAAGCTATTGAAATATACTACGTTTTATGTTTGAACATGTTTGTTAAATTCTGATGTTAAACGGGTCAAAACAGTGTCCGAAGTCGGCTGAACTTTTTTGACAGCAAGCTGATTGGAAGCATTTTGACTTCGGAGCTGATTTTGCAAAAATCATAATTAATTCTAGGATGCTCGGATTGAGTTGATTATTTTTGGGATGGAAATGGTAGTCATAATATGATTTGACTAAACTAACCATTTTATGGGTAATATGATAGTTTGACTCTTGACGAGCTAGGTGAAGCTTGGAGGAGATGATCAAACGGGATAAAGGCACGAGTAAGACTTGCTTGGATGAAAGGTAAGTAAAGCTTACACCTATTTTTTTAGCATACGTATTTATTCTATAGGTGATAAATACAACAATAGATCATGTTCGAATTATGGGTTCCGACACGAAACGAAATGGGTCGGAACGAATAAAAACGTTTAAAATCATGATTAATGGTGAAAGAGGTAAAATGGTAATTTACTCATAAATCGACTAAGAATTTATGAGTTTTCTTAAAGTTACCTCATAGCTTAATTAATAATGGAAAAAGGGGCAAAATGGTAATTTAGTCACGTGATGACTAATTGTAATCGAGATTAAAAGGATACCCACGGCGTAAGCCGAACTGGGTCAAATATGTAAGAAAAAAAGGGGGAAATTTTTGTGGTAAAATCCGTAATGGGTCGATGCGTGATTGAGTAATTAGAAACCATGATTTGTAATAAATATAATTGTTTGGCCGTATAGACCAAACGGGTCAAATGATGGTGATAACCTCATATGACCATATCGACTAATGTTGGTTGTTAAGTCATATGTTTACAGGAACGAATAGCAATTTGGATAATTGCGTCATCATAGAATATTGAATTAATAATAGGAAGGTATAAACGGGTCTATACGTTGACTCGAGCCAGGTACGCTTATATATAGATTTATAGTTAAAAGTGTTTAACTTCCCTTAACGGGTCAAAAGGAGTAGATAGGTAAAACGGGTTAAGAATTCATAAGAAACCCGTAATTTGAACCTTGCACAGTAGTAAATTGATATAACGTGATATGCATGATATTTTGAAAAGGTAATAGACAAGTTTGTTTGATAAATCACGAAAGGGTCAAAAAGTGTCATAATTGAATTTCAAGCCGAGAGCTTGAAAGTTAAAATTTTGTGAATTTAGATGTCGGGTTTCCACTCCGTAAGATGGAGAATTAAATTACGAACGCGTAGGAAAAAGAATCGCGAAAAACGGACTTGTAGAATGAAAGTTATGCACCTTAGAAGTTGAAAAATTGAAAGAAAATGGTGCTGGGCAAAAGTGCAGGATTTTAACCTGCACCCGCTGGAAAACGGTCTCCCCCGCGGCACGCGAAGGGAGTCACTTGTTCTGGCGTGACACGCGGGCGCGCTCGCGACCCGCGAAGGATTGAAAGGAATCTGTCGCGTGTCGCGACAGATCAAAAATCTGATTTTTTTTTTGTTATTTGTATGATACCGGAACTTGTTTTTACATGTTATAAAGTTGTCAAAACTAACAATTGAAGTGGTTTTGACCTTAGGTGATGTTCGTCTCATTTCGGACGCCGATCAAGCAAGAATTCAAGAACCGAACACAAAGTTTTGAAGCTTCCGCGCTAATCTAATATTGTTTTAGACAATGTTTATTTGTAAACACTAAACTCAATGTTGTATGTTTTAACTAGTTAGTTTGTAAACTAGAATACCATAACCATGTAAACTTAGTTTTTATAACTAAGTTTTGAAATGATGCATTTTGAAATTAAAAGAAAGAAAAATGCGTGTTTTTAGTTTAAAATCTTAAAACAATGAGACGGGTGTTACAAGTTGGTAATCAGAGCTCATGGTTAAAGAGTAAAGTGTGTTCGGTTCGAGGCTTGATCGCAAATCCGGCAAGTACAAGTATGTTAACGGTTTAGTATGATTAAAGTGTTGTGAACAACACATAGGGTTATCATGTAATACACGTTACCCCAACGAAAATGATTAGTATAGCTAACGAAATCACGTGCGTTGACACGTGCAGTAAAAAGCTTTGTATTACAATACGGGCATTTATTAATGTTGAAATTACTAACTTTTGTAAATGTTTCGTTGAAGGATACTCGCATCTGAAGAAGACAAGAGTTGGAACGAATTGTGGATATGACGGTGGAACGGTCCGAGGTATGACAAGCAGAGCATACGCATCAAGGACCTAAATCGTGCGACGATCGCGAACAAAGTTAACGGCAAGAAGAGCCCGTTAGGGCAAGCATTTACAGGTGCACATTTTAAATTTATTGAGTGAATAGTAATATGCAACAAATACGTAGAAACTGACTGTTGCATATGTAAGTTAAAAACTTAGAAAAACCTGAATAGAATACCTATCCAGGATGTTATTTCCTAGAAAACTAAATAGAGGCGTTACTTACATGGGGTGTAATGTGAAAATTATAAAAGGACATGTATATCAGGTGTTGATCGCTTACTCTGGCCAAGTAAGTAGTGAATACGTGGTACCATGAACTTTTATGATGGACATACTGACATCCGATGTAGTAAGGACGGGGTGAATGGGACAAATTAAAAAGGTACCCAAATGAGTCAAATAAGCAAAATGTTTGATGGTAAACGTAAACACAAGTCGGATGACAGAAGCGTATTACGTTAGAATAACTAGCCCGAGAGAAGGGACAAAGATTAAAGTAAATAAAAATACGAACCAATTAATGTGAATGCTAAGGCATAGGGGATAAAGTTTGACTGTCATAAGTGACGAAATTCACACAGACAAGTCAAAGGGGTAGAATAAAGAATAAAGGGCTTGAATGAATTAAAACGATGAATTTCGCTAAGACGACCAAATAAATTAAAGTGACGTCTAAAACCCTATAAGAATGGTTACTTGATGATGACTTCGGTAAAGATACCCGATAGATGGGTAGGATTTTGAAAGTATGCGTAAATCAAGAGACGGGAACGCGAAATAGAAAGTCAAAGGACTCGGATTAAGAGTCATGACTAAAAGACGATGAGAATTTGCAAACAGGAATTTTGCTAACTACGTTCAACTATTTTAAAGTTGAACGGGTCGAATAAAGATTGAAGTTTGACGTTCAGGAGTAATGAAATCTCACACGAATAAGTCAAACGAGACGAATAAAGTATAAAAGCTTGATAGGGCAAGTAAACGCAAACCGGTGAAACCGAAAAGCTAAAAAAAACATAAAAAAAATATGAGTGAATTTCAAGTTTTGTCCTTTATCTTTAGGCCACTTTGCAAGTTTTGTCCTTTATGTTTAAATTTAACGAGTTTTGTCCTTTATGTTTAAAAATCAAGCACGTTTTGTCCTTTATGCTTGATTTTTAAGGACAAAACGTGCTTGATTTTTTAAACATAAAGGACAAAACGTGTTCGATTTTTAAACATAAAGGGTAAAACGTGCTTGATCTTTAAACATAAAGGACAAAACTCGTCAAATTTAAACATAAAGGACAAAACTTGCAAAGTGGCCTAAAGATAAAGGACAAAACTTGAAATTCACTCAAAAAATAATAATAAAAGAACCCGGGTAATGGGTTGTAAAGAAATATAGGAATAAACCGGATAACAAATAACAAACAAAAAAAAAACAAAAAAAATAAACAAAAAAATAAACCGACCTGTAAATGACATAGGAAGTTATAGAGTCGGAATATTAGTTTAAAATGGAAGCGGGTGCAGCCTTAGACTACGGTCAAGGTCCATAGAATTCAGGCATGAAAATAAACGACTTCTAAACATCAAAAAGGGTGTGCTGACACCGAAAGTATAACTTTAGAACGACATGTGTAAAAGAGGATCTACGGGATCGTCATGACCCTCAGGATAGTAAGTGGTGTTGAGGTCTACGGGACCAAAAAGACCCTTGGGTCACAAATAGAAAGAAACAAACCGTTGGAATCTCACCTTAAAAAGGTGGAAATCTAAAGAGATAGCCTACGAGGCTAAGTAAAAGAAGCTACAGGTCACTTGGGTAAGGCGTGGAAAATTGGTTACAATTCTTTGCGTAAGAATAATAACGGTCAGGAATAAACTTAGAACGAAAATTCCTAGACATGAGAAAAAGACGTAAGATAAAGAGAAAACGTAAACTAAAAATTTAGTTTTTAGTTAAAAGCAATGTTTTAACAAACATAAGTAGTATGAGGTGGTTCAAGAAATAGTAAACACACATAAAGCCAGAGATGGCAGTATAATATGCCCGGGTGCCGGGGCATGAAATGGCGGTGACTAATCAGTCAAGCCGGTAAAACCATTGAAGTCAAAAGAAGATTATTGACTAGGTAAAGTGCGTCAACATAAGATTAGCGTGAAGTAAATGTGTTGACGGACTAACGCAACTGAGTGGTCAGATAACAACTCGGTCAAGTAGGCGAAAAGGATATGAAATATAAAATGAAAATTTCGGTTCATAAGGACTTACACATAAAGGACGCTCTTGTCAATATGAATGATAATATTGTCCGAAAGAATGAATATCATACAAACGAAACTAAGTTCGTTCAGTCTAAATTAAAGAACTAAGTGAGAAAGGTTTCGGGGACGAAACCTCTTTAAGGGGGTAGACTTGTAACACCCCAAAAATGGGTTTGGTAATCAAACTACGCTAATATTTATGAACGGGTAAGAATACCATTAGTGGTGAAATTAACCCGGTAAATATTAGGATTTAAACAAATAAACCTAATATTAAATAAAAGTTGAACGAAAACTTTTGAGGAAATAAAAGTTTATAAACAGCCCGAGATAACGGGACTTAAAATAAACTGAGTCGTACCCTATAATATAAACCTTATATTATAAATTCGATATCGGTAATAAATAAAACGAGCTAACTAGGAATAAAAATAACCGAGTTGGAAGGAAGTCTTGTAGTAACATGTTAGTGGGTTAAAAACACCTAAAATAAGGACCTAATAATAGATGAGGGGCCAAAGGTGTTAAAAAATCAAACTAGTTTTTAATTAAAACAAAATTTAATTTCCAAACACACACTTATGTGTGTGTGGATCGTACAAAACACGGGGGGGGGGGGGGGCGACCAAGCTTGCTCTCAAACCCTAGTTCATGCAATTTGATCAAATTGAAGGCCTAAATCAGTTCCAAAACGAAATCCAAGCAAAGATTAGTGATCACCTTCGTGAAAGGATCATAAGGTATGCCTAATTTTGCTATTTGGTTTCACCTTGAGTTCTAGGTGAAAGCATGAAATCGAAATTTTAGCTTGCATAATCGAAGTTTGGATGAAATTAGGAATGATTTTATATCTAGGAGTAAACCCTAGTCATTTACTTGTTGAATTGATGTTCATAATTGTGAATTCATGATCACCCGATTATGTGCTAAATGGGTTTTGTAGAAACATGATGAACCCTAGAATCATAATGGTTAAAATTGTGTTAATAGAACTCCCTGAAGTTAGATTTGAAGTTTGATGTTAGTACTTGTTAATTATGCTAGAATTTAAGGATTAAGAACACTTAAATGGGCTGGAGAAATTTGATGTTTCGTGTTGCACACAAGGTACTTTGCCTTGTTTATAAAACAATGGTTTCATGAATATTAAGCATATTATTTTGCTTATTGCAATTATTTAAAATACCTACAAATAAGCTTGTCAACGAAGTTGTGAAAATGAGATAAAGAATGATTAAAGCATATAATACATATGGGTAGTTTGACTATTAAGAAAGTGAAACTGACCTATGATTTAGTTAAGTAAATTATATGCAAGAAACACCATAGGAAATGGTAGTCATAATATGAAATGACTAAACTAACCATTTTATGGGTAATATGATAGTTTGACTATTGACGAGCTAGGTGAAGCTTGGAGGAGATGATCAAACGGGATAAAGGCACGAGTAAGACTTGCTTGGATGAAAGGTAAGTAAAGCTTACACCTATTTTTTTAGCATACGTATTTATTCTATAGGTGATAAATACAACAATAGATCATGTTCGAATTATGGGTTCCGACACGAAACGAAATGGGTCGGAACGAATAAAAATGTTTAAAATCATGATTAATGGTGAAAGAGGTAAAATGGTAATTTACTCACAAATCGACTAAGAATTTATGAGTTTTCTTAAAGTTACCTCATAGCTTAACTAATAATGGAAAAAGGGGCAAAATGGTAATTTAGTCACGTGATAACTAATTGTAATCAAGATTAAAAGGATACCCACGGCGTAAGCCGAACTGGGTCAAATATGTAAGAAAAAAAGGGGGAAATTTTTGTGGTAAAATCCGTAATGGGTCAGATGCGTGATTGAGTAATTAGAAACCATGATTTGTAATAAATATAATTGTTTGGTCGTATAGACCAAACGGGTCAAATGATGGTGATAACCTCATATGACCATATCGACTAATGTTGGTTGTTAAGTCATATGTTTACAGGAACGAATAGCAATTTGGATAATTGCGTCGTCATAGAATATTGAATTAATAATAGCAAGGTATAAACGGGTCTATACGTTGACTCGAGCCAGGTACGCTTATATATTGTAACACCTCGAAAAATTTCGTCCAATAATGTCTTGACACGTGTCATAAAGTTCCGTTATGGGAAAACATACTTTAGAGGGACTAAAAGTGACAAACAGTGAAAACTATGGAACGTAAGGGTCCAAAGTGTCAACAATGGATAAATAGGCTCTATGATAACCCCACATAATGTTTATAACCTTTAACGGATGGTTCATGGATCATACGACGCGGAAATTGCCCAAAAGTGAAGTATTGTAAACTATAGGGGCCAAAAGTGTCAACATGTTTAATTTATACCTCTGAGTGAACTTTTGGCAGACCCGAAGCTTTGTATAGCTAAAATATACTCACTAGAATATGTGGTAAAAATTTCATGAAGTTTCGTCAACGTATGAGAAAGTTATGGCCAAAACCGTACTTAAGGGACTAGAAGCGTCAACGTCGAATTTCAGGGCTTTTCGGTTGAGCGCAAAGTTATCCGAGGGCATTACCATGTTGGTAAAAGTCCTAAGGTTCATAAAAACCAAGTTTGGGGGTTTACGGGTCGAGAAAAGTAGCCGAAACATCACGTACAAGCACAGGGACCATTTCTGTCAATTGAGGAAAGTTGTTGGCTGATCAGAGGGGTCAGGCGACCCGCCTGGGAATGCCCAAGCGGGCCGCGTGGGTTGCCCAGCGAACAGAAAACGTAGTTGGGGCTGATTTGGGTCCGAATTCGAGTGGGATACAGTTGTTTGCACCTCCTCTTGCACCAATAACATTACATGCAAGCCTATTACAACAGTAAACCTCAATTCCCTGCTTTAAATCCGAATTTGCATCCATTTGTGATCATCTACACTAGTAACCAAGAACACCAAGACTTGCAAGAGCTCTCAAAGCTTCTCTGGAGGAATTCTGATCAACAAGGCCGACTTCTAGTGATCATTTAACATCTATAGGACTCTTGTAAGCCTTCAATTCGTTCTTTGATCCATTCTTGTTGTGTTAATTGCTAAAAGTCAAACTGGGTGTTCATAACCTTTGACTTTCTGATTAAACGGATTTCTTTCAGTAATTTCTCGAATTGAAACTTGTTATAGATTAGTATTTATGTGGGAAACAAACCCTCTAAAGGGTACTAACTGATTCCCACTACATGCATGCTTAATGTCGAGTCAAACCTAATTCTAAAAAGTCAACAGAAGTGATTTTTGCGAAAAATGACATGATTAATGATATAGATGACATGCAACCTGATTGATCATTGAAAATAACTTGTAACATATATATAAATGTGTTTTAATCATCATCAACTCGACACTCTATAGTATAGCCACGAATCGGAACCGAAAGTCTTGTAAAACGATTATTTCGTAGACTATCGATTCGGATTCATACATGCATGTACAAGATCTGTATTGGAAAGTATTTTTGACCACTTTTATTTGAGTTAAACTTTCTGGAATTTTCGTTGATTGAGTCTATGTTTAGCCTATTCGAATGCTTGTTTCCGGTTTATGCATAAAGTTGACTATTTTGCCCTTTTTGATTTAAAACGGGATTTTTGGAAAAGTGAAAGGATAGAAATCTTTATTTTATTTATATAAACTTGCACCGAAAGTTTCGGATCAGTTGGTGGTCCAGATTGTGAGTTATGGCCATTAGCGTAAACTATATTATAAATTTACATAAACGGTCCTTTTCGCGTAGAACCCGTTTCTGGCCACATTTTGACACGAAACTTTTTACCAACTGATTATATATAATATTCTGGGAATTTTGATGATTTTTAATTAATTTTTGGCTGGACGGATCCTCGATCACCTAGCCATTTCGGCTTATGTCGGTTTTGACCGTTTTAGCCATAAAAAGAGTTTTACACCTCCGTTTGACCCGAAACCTTTTTCTACTGATTTTGTATGATGAATAAATTATTATAAGACTTCTGGAAATATAAAAATCTCAGATTTACTGTGAAAACCCGAAAACGCCCTTAAATCGTATTTTTAGCGTCTTAAGCGCATAGTAAGCGTTGTACTTGTTTTAAACCTATAAAACTTATACCCTACTGATATAATATGTTATATTAAGTATATTTACTGTATGAACCAGACCCGAAATTCAGATTTCTAATTTTATCCTTTTATTATCTTTTAAATGACCAAAATGCCCTTCTAAGGCATAAATTGAGTTTAAAATTATCCCGGGCAATATAGGACATAACTTACTGATATAATATCATATTCTAAGCATATTAATTCAGGGAACTTGCATTTGAATCTTTTGGCTACCCGTATCGCCCTTTTCGCGTTCGGTTCGGTTTACGTAACTAGTTTGCGTAAATTGACCGAAACGGGTCAAACGATATCGTTTTTACTTCAAAATCCAGAATGTATTTAGTATACCCATATTATACAAGTATTTGAACTTGTCGGGTCTAAATCACATTCTATCCGGTCTGTCGCTTAATCGTGCGTAAACCGTATCATTCCTAAAACTAACCGGTCAAAGCTTAAGCTTAAATAAAAGGCCGTTAGGAATCTAATAGGTTAATTATAAACCTTTGTTCCAGATTAGGAAGCCCGGTAAAAGCTACCACCACTTATCGTTTGTGACTTATACTTGCTCAGGTAAATACATTTTGACTTATTTTCCCTATACGGGCTTGGGGTACGGTATTTAAAATACCGCTTGATCGGGCGCACAAGTCCTGCTCCTTATAGGTGTTCAGTCTTGAATAGCTTGTGCGACTTCGTTTAAACAGTTTTGTCTTACTTAAAAGGCTTTGGGGGGTTGTTGACCGTGTCCCGGATATCCTTGGCATTTTCTTACGAGATGGCCACGACCAGAGCACGGGGTGTAGGCGTACACCCGTCGTGTATAACTCTTTGATGTGGTGTGTCAATTAAATCTCTAGCCCGGACAGTAGATCCCGGGCCACCAGAGATATAAGTGCATGTAATTCGTTCACAAGTTTATATTGAATAAATATCCCAAGTTAATAAAAATATTTATGCCTTGTGCATTTAAATAAATTTTCAATCATTTTCAAAATGAGTCAGTCGATTTGTATTTACCAGTGTAAACTGACGTATTTTCCCAAAAGATTAAGTGCAGGTACTATACGGAAATAGGCTGGCTGTTTCCTAGAGAGCGTCCACAATAGTCTCGCAAACTCGGACGACATTTATCTGTTGAACTATTTATTTCTATTTTTTATGTGATCCGCCTGTGGATCCATTTCAACTACTGTGATATTTATCATTACACTTTATTTAAAAGTTGAAATGTTTCTATTCTGCTTCCGCTGTGCATTATTATATTGTGTTGATTGTCTATGACGATGCCAACTACGTCACTGTACCCCACACCGGGCCCACCGGTGACACGTGGAAATGGGGGTGTGACAGGTTGGTATCAGAGCCAACGCTGAGTGAATTAAACACTATCCTGATGTGTTTAATCTCAGTTACACAATTGCACATTCCTCGATTTTCGAGTCTAGACAAAGAACTTAGGAAATGTTCGACATTTCGTTTAAATTATTTTTATTTATTAATGCATTGTCTTATATATTTTGTTGTGCAACTTGTTGACTTTTTGACAGGATCAGGATGCCGCCAAGGATGAGAGGTCGTGGAGGATTTCCTACATCGCACGATCATGAGGCTGGTCCCTCGCATAGGCGGGCCCCATCTGCTACACACCACACAGCCGCCAACGACCTTTGGAGGTCTATTGCCGAGCCTGCTAGGCATTCGGTTTCCGCGAGCACTTCTCCGTCATTACCCCACTCGTTTGGGCCCCATTCGGAGAACGGGCCCCATGATTCGCTTGGATCATACATACCGTTGCACCAGTCACCACACCAGCACCCAGCGCCCGTCTACCAGGGTTTGTATAACCCTAATGCTTATGTGGAGGAGCCAGTGGGCCATAACCCACTTGGACAGGAGGACCACTTTCCTGGTGGTCACGAGATGGACGTAGACGAGGAGACGGACCCGTCGCTCCCACCATCAGGTACACCAAACCACCCGATTGAGATATCGGATGGGTCGCCATACACAGGATCACCATTTAATGGTGTGGACAGCTTCCAGGAGAGGTTCAAGCAGCATGATTGGTACTTCACCCCTAGCCACAACTCTCCTATGCTTCAATCACTCCATGGTACTCCGATGCTTCAATCGCTCCATGGTTCGCCGGTGCACTCACAGCACCACTCGCAGCAGCAGCAGCTCCAGCAGCAGCCGCCTCTACCGCAGGACCTATCTGAGGCCCTGTGGCGTGACGTGATCACTCCGTCACCACCGCCGCCGCCAGTTTTACCTCCTCCGCCTCAGAGGCCTAGGAGGAATGCGCGCATGTCTACGCGCGGAGGGATTCGCATAGGCACCCCTCCACGTGTTAGTAGCAGCCGCTACACGTCTCTACCCGGGGAGTCTGAGACAGGGGAGTCTCAGCATCCCGTATCGGAGGTTACTTCTGTTCCGATCCCGCCTCTGCCGCCGCAGAATTTTGGAGAGCCGATTCCGGCTTATGCTAGTGCCGCTCAGTTCAACCCGTTCGAGCAGGTGTTCCCTCAGGGTTATGATTACACGGGAGACCCTTATTGGCAAGCTGTGAACTACAGCTCACTCCCACATAGTGGTCCACTTGGAGACCCTTGGGCTGCTGGCCCATCTACTTTTGGTTACCCTCCGGGTTACCAACAGCCACCGCAGCCGCAGCCTTACCAGCCGCCGCAGCCGCAGCACTACCAGCCACCACCACCGGCGCCTATGATGTCGCCGCCGCAGGTTCAGGAGATCCTGCAGGGGATTGATAGCATGCGACGCGAGTTCCAGCACAATATGCGAGAGGATCGCCGACGCACCAGTGGCCTGTTTAAGAAGGTATTCGATTTGCTCAAGGGTAAGAGCAAGAAGGATCGTTGAATCCTTCGATTATTATTTCGTGTACTCATGTCCCTGCGTGGACATTTATTCCAGTACTCTACCCCTGCGTGGGTATATCTATCTTTCTCTACCCCTGTGTGGGTATGTTATTCTGTTAACCCCTGCGTGGGTTTGTTTTGTTTTATTCTGTTATTGTTGTACTTGTTTTAGCCCCTGCGCGGGCATGTTATTCATGCTAGTTATGTTATTTCAAAGTCCCGTTTAGGGCAATTATGTACGGGTATTTTATTGGAAATTTAAATGGTTAATTTGAATTTATCATTTTATTTATATGCATGAATATAATATTAAAATAATGGAAAATATCAATTTTTATTTGATTTGCCATTTTATAAGAATCTTAGTAGGGTATAACCTAGCCTGAATGCCTTATTAACAGGCCTGGCCCTGATGGTAAAACCTGGTTGAAGGGATTCAACTCCCTGTTAACATCTGAGAACATGTTAACATTCTGGGCTAAGCGTGATCTGTAGAATCACACGACCCATTTTTTAAATTATCTACAGATTTTATCTGTATACAAGTCTATTAATGACTTGATACCTACGGGTTATGACTATGTCATATAGTGGCAGTTGTGGTCTATGACTCCCTGCCTAGTAAAGAAATATCTACAGATTATATCTGTACACAAGTCTATTAATGGCTTGATACCTACGGGTTATAACTATGTTATATAATGACAGTTGTGGTTTATGACTCTCTGTCTAGTAAAGGATTATTTGTTTAATTATACAATTTATAGTCCTATAAAAATCTAAATTTATAATTTAGTGATTGTCCTTGTGACTAGGCCTATGGTGCCAATATATATTTTCATTCCTTGATTGCTAATAAGAGCCTGAATGAAATCTATTAAATTAACTGCTAAGGTTTTTGATACCATGGTTAATAAATCGTCTAGGACGATAATACTGTTAGGTTCTAAATAAGACCTTGTCCTTTATTGTAGTTTAAAACTACGATGGCCAAATCGGAAGAAACCAACAGTCATTCTGGGGAACGCTCAGATAATGCAAAGATTCACGTTACCGGTGCAGAATTGCAAGCACTGATTGATAATGCTGTCGCCAAGGCTATGGATAGGCAGTTCAGAGAATCTAGTGGTACTCAGAGTAGAACCCGCTCAGTGACGCATGTCAAGGCTAAGACTCATTCTGGGGCTCATAGTAAGCCGCCGTCTAAAAAGAGTGAGCCAAAGAAAGTTGAGGGTGATAATCATTCCTCCAACCACAGCAGCGTCCCAAAGCAGGAGATTGAGCTGAAGCATGACACGTACAGCAGGTCCTGTACGTACAAGTATTTTGTATCCTGCAAGCCCAGAGATTTCACTGGGGAAAAAGGAGCCGTCGACTGCATGACGTGGATTGACGAGATGGACACTGTAGTTGATATCAGCGGGTGTGCTGATAGGGACGTCGTTAAGTACGTGTCCCAGTCATTCAAAGGAGATGCGTTAGCATGGTGGAGGTCACTCCTACAAGCTGCCGGTAAGGCCACACTGTACGGTTTGTCATGGGAACAGTTTGTGGCCCTGATTAAAGAGAACTTCTGTCCGCAGCACGAGGTCGAGCGAATTGAATCGGATTTTGTATCCTTAGTCATGAAGAACCTCGATTGTCAAACGTATCTTACTACGTTCAACACGCTGTCTCGTTTAGTGCCTTACTTGGTGACCCCGGAGCCACGTAGGATTGCTCGATTCATTGGGGGTCTGGCACCGGAGATTAAAGCCAGCGTCAAAGCATCAAGACCCACTACATTTAGATCTGTAGCAGATCTATCCCTCTCCCTCACTCAGGATGCGGTTAGATTGAGAGCCATGAAGAGCTCTGAGGAGAACAAACGGAAACGTGAGGATGACACCTCACGAAGATCTGAAAAGCGACATAGAGGGAACAACGACCACAGGAAAGGGTCGGGGTCTAGGAAAAGTGATCATCAGTCGGGTGAGAAACCCAGATGCAAGTTTTGTAGGAGACACCACTTTGGGAGGTGTCGGCTTGAAACAAAATCCCAGTCTTCGGAGAAGCGATGTGGAATCTGCAAGTCCACCGATCATAAGGCTGTGGATTGCAAGAAGATGAAGGATGCAACGTGTTTTGGTTGCAACGAAAAAGGTCACATTCGGCCCAACTGTCCAAAGTTTGCGAAGAAGGCCGAGGAAGGGAAGAAGACTAATGCGAGAGTCTTCAAAATGGATGCAAAGGAAGCAGTCCTTGATGATAACGTCATTACCGGTACGTTTCTTGTAAACGATATTTTTGCTAGAGTATTGTTTGATTCGGGGGCTGATAAGTCGTTTGTAGATAATAAGTTTTGTAAACTGTTGAACCTTCCTGTTAAAACCTTAAGTGTGAAATATGAGGTGGAATTAGCCGATGGAACCTTAGAAACCGCCTCGACTGTTCTAGATGGATGTGTTATCTCCATTAGGAATCATTCCTTCCCGTTATCCTTGCTTCCCTTTAAGTTAGCTGGATTCGACATAGTAATAGGCATGGATTGGTTGTCGAGTAACCAAGCCCAGATTCTGTGCAATAGAAAGCAGGTGATAGTAAAGACTCCGTCTGGCGAGTCACTTACTATTCAAGGAGATACCCAGCATGGATTGCCTGAGCAAGTGTCCATGCTCAAAGCATCCAGATGCATGCAGAAGGGATGTGTCATTTATATGGCACAAGTTACCATAGATGAGCCGAAGCCGAAGATTGAAGATATTCCTGTTATCTCGGAATATCCTGAAGTATTCCCAGAAGAACTACCCGGGTTGCCACCGGATAGACAAGTAGAGTTTCGGATAGATATCATTCCAGGCGCTGCACTTGTAGCAAGAGCACCATACAGATTGGCACCAACGGAGATGAAGGAGTTGAGGACGCAGTTGGATGAGCTTTTAGCCAAAGGTTTTATTAGACCTAGCTCGTCTCCTTGGGGAGCGCCAATCTTGTTCGTTAAAAAGAAGGATGGTTCGATGCGTCTGTGCATCGATTATCGTGAGCTTAACAAGGTCACTATCAAGAATAGATATCCCTTACCCAGGATCGACAGGTAAAGAAGCTTCGAAGGAAGCAAGTGCCTATTGTTAAGGTCAAATGGGATGCCCGTAGAGGTCCCGAATACACGTGGGAAGTGGAATCCACGATGAAAGAAAAATATCCCCAATTGTTTGAATAAATCTCGGGGTCGAGATTTCTTTTAAGGGGGTGAGGATGTAACACCTCGAAAAATTTCGTCCAATAATGTCTTGACACGTGTCATAAAGTTCCGTTATGGGAAAACATACTTTAGAGGGACTAAAAGTGACAAACAGTGAAAACTATGGAACGTAAGGGTCCAAAGTGTCAACAATGGATAAATAGGCTCTATGATAACCCCACATAATGTTTATAACCTTTAACGGATGGTTCATGGATCATACGACGCGGAAATTGCCCAAAAGTGAAGTATTGTAAACTATAGGGGCCAAAAGTGTCAACATGTTTAATTTATACCTCTGAGTGAACTTTTGGCAGACCCGAAGCTTTGTATAGCTAAAATATACTCACTAGAATATGTGGTAAAAATTTCATGAAGTTTCGTCAACGTATGAGAAAGTTATGGCCAAAACCGTACTTAAGGGACTAGAAGCGTCAACGTCGAATTTCAGGGCTTTTCGGTTGAGCGCAAAGTTATCCGAGGGCATTACCATGTTGGTAAAAGTCCTAAGGTTCATAAAAACCAAGTTTGGGGGTTTACGGGTCGAGAAAAGTAGCCGAAACATCACGTACAAGCACAGGGACCATTTCTGTCAATTGAGGAAAGTTGTTGGCTGATCAGAGGGGTCAGGCGACCCGCCTGGGAATGCCCAAGCGGGCCGCGTGGGTTGCCCAGCGAACAGAAAACGTAGTTGGGGCTGATTTGGGTCCGAATTCGAGTGGGATACAGTTGTTTGCACCTCCTCTTGCACCAATAACATTACATGCAAGCCTATTACAACAGTAAACCTCAATTCCCTGCTTTAAATCCGAATTTGCATCCATTTGTGATCATCTACACTAGTAACCAAGAACACCAAGACTTGCAAGAGCTCTCAAAGCTTCTCTGGAGGAATTCTGATCAACAAGGCCGACTTCTAGTGATCATTTAACATCTATAGGACTCTTGTAAGCCTTCAATTCGTTCTTTGATCCATTCTTGTTGTGTTAATTGCTAAAAGTCAAACTGGGTGTTCATAACCTTTGACTTTCTGATTAAACGGATTTCTTTCAGTAATTTCTCGAATTGAAACTTGTTATAGATTAGTATTTATGTGGGAAACAAACCCTCTAAAGGGTACTAACTGATTCCCACTACATGCATGCTTAATGTCGAGTCAAACCTAATTCTAAAAAGTCAACAGAAGTGATTTTTGCGAAAAATGACATGATTAATGATATAGATGACATGCAACCTGATTGATCATTGAAAATAACTTGTAACATATATATAAATGTGTTTTAATCATCATCAACTCGACACTCTATAGTATAGCCACGAATCGGAACCGAAAGTCTTGTAAAACGATTATTTCGTAGACTATCGATTCGGATTCATACATGCATGTACAAGATCTGTATTGGAAAGTATTTTTGACCACTTTTATTTGAGTTAAACTTTCTGGAATTTTCGTTGATTGAGTCTATGTTTAGCCTATTCGAATGCTTGTTTCCGGTTTATGCATAAAGTTGACTATTTTGCCCTTTTTGATTTAAAACGGGATTTTTGGAAAAGTGAAAGGATAGAAATCTTTATTTTATTTATATAAACTTGCACCGAAAGTTTCGGATCAGTTGGTGTTCCAGATTGTGAGTTATGGCCATTAGCGTAAACTATATTATAAATTTACATAAACGGTCCTTTTCGCGTAGAACCCGTTTCTGGCCACATTTTGACACGAAACTTTTTACCAACTGATTATATATAATATTCTGGGAATTTTGATGATTTTTAATTAATTTTTGGCTGGACGGATCCTCGATCACCTAGCCATTTCGGCTTATGTCGGTTTTGACCGTTTTAGCCATAAAAAGAGTTTTACACCTCCGTTTGACCCGAAACCTTTTTCTACTGATTTTGTATGATGAATAAATTATTATAAGACTTCTGGAAATATAAAAATCTCAGATTTACTGTGAAAACCCGAAAACGCCCTTAAATCGTATTTTTAGCGTCTTAAGCGCATAGTAAGCGTTGTACTTGTTTTAAACCTATAAAACTTATACCCTACTGATATAATATGTTATATTAAGTATATTTACTGTATGAACCAGACCCGAAATTCAGATTTCTAATTTTATCCTTTTATTATCTTTTAAATGACCAAAATGCCCTTCTAAGGCATAAATTGAGTTTAAAATTATCCCGGGCAATATAGGACATAACTTACTGATATAATATCATATTCTAAGCATATTAATTCAGGGAACTTGCATTTGAATCTTTTGGCTACCCGTATCGCCCTTTTCGCGTTCGGTTCGGTTTACGTAACTAGTTTGCGTAAATTGACCGAAACGGGTCAAACGATATCGTTTTTACTTCAAAATCCAGAATGTATTTAGTATACCCATATTATACAAGTATTTGAACTTGTCGGGTCTAAATCACATTCTATCCGGTCTGTCGCTTAATCGTGCGTAAACCGTATCATTCCTAAAACTAACCGGTCAAAGCTTAAGCTTAAATAAAAGGCCGTTAGGAATCTAATAGGTTAATTATAAACCTTTGTTCCAGATTAGGAAGCCCGGTAAAAGCTACCACCACTTATCGTTTGTGACTTATACTTGCTCAGGTAAATACATTTTGACTTATTTTCCCTATACGGGCTTGGGGTACGGTATTTAAAATACCGCTTGATCGGGCGCACAAGTCCTGCTCCTTATAGGTGTTCAGTCTTGAATAGCTTGTGCGACTTCGTTTAAACAGTTTTGTCTTACTTAAAAGGCTTTGGGGGGTTGTTGACCGTGTCCCGGATATCCTTGGCATTTTCTTACGAGATGGCCACGACCAGAGCACGGGGTGTAGGCGTACACCCGTCGTGTATAACTCTTTGATGTGGTGTGTCAATTAAATCTCTAGCCCGGACAGTAGATCCCGGGCCACCAGAGATATAAGTGCATGTAATTCGTTCACAAGTTTATATTGAATAAATATCCCAAGTTAATAAAAATATTTATGCCTTGTGCATTTAAATAAATTTTCAATCATTTTCAAAATGAGTTAGTCGATTTGTATTTACCAGTGTAAACTGACGTATTTTCCCAAAAGATTAAGTGCAGGTACTATACGGAAATAGGCTGGCTGTTTCCTAGAGAGCGTCCACAATAGTCTCGCAAACTCGGACGACATTTATCTGTTGAACTATTTATTTCTATTTTTTATGTGATCCGCCTGTGGATCCATTTCAACTACTGTGATATTTATCATTACACTTTATTTAAAAGTTGAAATGTTTCTATTCTGCTTCCGCTGTGCATTATTATATTGTGTTGATTGTCTATGACGATGCCAACTACGTCACTGTACCCCACACCGGGCCCACCGGTGACACGTGGAAATGGGGGTGTGACATATATAGATTTATAGTTAAAAGTGTTTAACTTCCCTTAACGGGACAAAAGGAGTAGATAGGTAAAACGGGTTAAGAATTCATAAGAAACCCGTAATTTGAACCTTGCACATTAGTAAATTGATATAACGTGATATGCATGATATTTTGAAAAGGTAATAAACAAGTTTGTGTGATAAATCACGAACGGGTCAAAAAGTGTCATAATTGAATTTCAAGCCGAGTGCTTGAAAGTTAAAATTTTGTGAACTTAGATGTCGGGTTTTCACTCCGTAAAATGGAGAATTAAATTACGAACGCGTAGGAAAAAGAATCGCGAAAAACGGACACTACAAGAAAACTGGGTTTTTAGTACGCGCAAAAGCGTCCTAAAATACTATTTTATAGGACCTTTCATTTAATAGGACCAACGGTAAAAGCGTTTCATGTAAAGGGGTCGTAATAAGTCCCGGAACTAAAAAAGCGTCCTAACATCTCAAATAAGATTATGAAACCAATTTTATGGTCGCGTAATATGTCTTTGAACAACCAAAATAGTGTCCTAATAAAAACATATTAGGACACTTTTACGATGTTCTAACATGTGCTTACATACTTTTAATCTTTTGATACACTTACAAGCGTCCTTAGAAATTAATTGATAGGACCCTTATGATATAATATTATAGCTAATTTAGTACCAAGAAAAGGGTCCTAATATACCAAATAAGATTATGAAACCAATTTTATGGTCGTATAATATGTCTATAGACAACTTAAATAGCATACTAAAAATAACATATTAGGACACTTTTACAATGTTCTAATATGTGATTACCTACTTTTAATCTTTTGATACACATACAAGCGTCCTTAAAAATTAATTTATAGCACCCTTATGATGTAACGTTATAGCTACTTTAATATCAAGAAAATGGTCCTAATATCCCAAATAAGATTATAAAACCAATTTTATAAACAGACCATCAACATATAACATCCTAATATTTATTGTATAACATCAACTAATAAAAGAAATAAAACTCCATTATATTTCAAATAAGCATGTTCATAACAAAAACACCACCCATTGCTATGCACTACTTGAATAATTAATTTAATAGAAAAATAAACTAAAAGCAGAAAACCATCTTAATACTGACACCTTGTGGTCCACTCAACAACTTTTCTAGCAATGCCGTCATCCACACACAGTGCTATCCACATCAAAGCATAATCAACAGCAGCAACAAGGCACGACCTCAATGGTAAGTTCGGATCAACAAGCAGGTCCAAATCCATACTGGGTGGGTTTGCAACTGTTACTTGAGCAGCGGCAGCAACAAGGCGCAACCTGAATGTTATACAAAATGTCAAAACATTGACCATTAAAGTTCAACCCAAAGAGGCATTTGTGACCGGATATAAAAACTTAAATACAAGTTCATGTTCTAAGGATTACTACTTTTTTCGTACGACTTACTGTTGATCCACGGCTACTTTTTTCGTAGGACTTACTGTTGATCCGACTTTGTTGTCCCACTCATTTGAAGTATCTTTAAGATTAATAATGGCAAGTGTTGCTACTTCTATTGTTATCTCCAGCGCACGAACTTGCTGATTAAGATGTTGTGGCCTACTCAGTAGCTGTAGAAAAAAGTACATATTGTTACTATATTATTACCAAATAACATAGCTGAAAACTAAGTAATAAAACAATTAAAATCACATGCCAACATCTCAAACTAACTAGTAAGCCAAAAAAAGAAAAAAGAAATCAAGTAGACTAAAGGTGGCAAACAAGTAAGTTGGGAAAATGGGTCAAGAAAAGTCAGTGGGTTGGCCTCACCGAAAAGCGCTTTTTGGCATTTTTTTAATTTCTAAATAACTAATATACAGAAAGTGATTACAAAACTATATGATTAAAATAATATTATAGTTCCTTCTATATAAAACGACTAGGATGCCATTAACATTGGAATACATGTTTTGACGTTTAACCTATTTCCTTTGGTTAACCTATCACTAATATTTTGTAGCTGTCCCAATCTATGCTTTACTAAACAACTAGTAAAATTAAAACAATTGCACAACGATGTCAAATGGTTCGACATTAGGGGTGTAAACAAGCCCAGAGGCTCGAGAGCTACTCGTGATCAGCTCGGTTAAAAGCTCGAACGAGCCGAGCCTTAACAAGCCCGAGCTCAAGCCTGAAATAGAGCTCGTTTAGTTCTCAAGCATGAGCCCGAGCCTGAAATACTAAGCTCATTTAGCCTCGCGAGCCTAAATGAGCACAAACAAAATTTTATTTTTATATATAATATAATAATAATAATAATAATAATAATAATAATAATAATAATAATATCAATGGTAAGGCGATCACGAGACGAGCTTTGGCTCGTTTAAGCGAGCTCCGAGCATTTAGCTCATTTAAGATTAATGTAGTATTTAGATCTGCACTAAGTAAACTGGGTACCAGGTGTGGGATTAAACCTTGTTCCTCAACTAATCACTACACAAATTAATAAAAATAACAGTTAAGTTGATATAATGTCTAAAAAGCAAATAATTTATTGCCATTTAAATTCCAAGCAAAAATATGTATGGTAAAAATCAAATAACAGTTCAATTAAAAAAGTATTAATCCACATTAAGTTCAATTGAACAGCTTCAAATAGCACCACGAAAACATATACCAATAAATGTATTAAATCATTTAGTCCACATTTAACATGTATGCTTTATCCGAGCACCCGAGTCACACCCGCTGAAATATAAGGTGTCCTATTACAGCGTAATTTTTATTCGTGTCAATCGGCTGCCTGGCACACGCTCATTTGTCCTATAAAACTGATGTTTTATGACTCAAATATAAGGTGTCCTATTACAGCGTATTATAATAACAACACAACGATTAAGCGTCCTATAAAGATTAAATTTATAATGCCCAAGTGTCAAGTGTCTTTTTAAGTTATATTATAATAAAACTCTAGCAAATAAGCGTCCTACAAAACTAATGTTTTATGACTCAAATATCAAGTGTCCTATTACGGTGTACTATAATAACACCACAATGATTAAGCGTCCTATAAAGTTTAAAGTTATAAGACGCAATTGTCAAGTGTCCTATTAAGTTAAGTTCTAATATGACTTCAACTAGAAAAGGTTCTATAACACTGAACATTTATGACTTAACTACAACGTGTCCTATTAAGTTATGTTATAATAGGACCCCAGATGATCAAGTGTCCGAATATAATACCACATAATGGGACACTAACAATTAAATGTCGTATAAAGTACTTTATTAGGATCTACATTTTAAGTGTCCTATTAAATTATATGATAATAGAACCCCAAAAAATCATCCATTCTATTAAATAGTTTTTTAGGACACCGGTTTAGTAGGGTATATTATAAAAGGACACCAAAAATTCATTAGTCCTATTAACTAGTTTTTTAGGACTCTCTTTTAGAAGCGCCCCACAGATAATGTCCTAAAAAGCCATTTTTGTTGTAGTGGGACTTGTAGAATGAAAGTTATGCACCTTAGAAGTTGAAAAATTGAAAGAAAATGGTGCTGGGCAAAAGTGCAGGATTTTAACCTGCACCCACTGGAAAACGGTCTCCCCCGCGGCACGCGAAGGGAGTCACTTGTTCTGGCGCGACACGTGGGCGCGCTCACGGCCCGCGAAGGATTGAAAGGAATCTGTCGCGTGGCCCGACAGATCAAAAATCTGAAATTTTATTTTTTTGTTATTTGTATGATACCGGAACTTGTTTTTACATGTTATAAAGTTGTCAAAACTAACAATTGATGTGGTTTTGACCTTAGGTGATGTTCGTCTCATTTCGGATGCCGATCAAGCAAGAATTCAAGAACCGAACACAAAGTTTTGAAGCTTCTGCGCTAATCTAATCTTGTTTTAGACAATGTTTATTTGTAAACACTAAACTCAATGTTGTATGTTTTAACTAGTTAGTTTGTAAACTAGAATACCATAATCATGTAAACTTAGTTTTTATAACTAAGTTTTGAAATGATGCATTTTGAAATTAAAAGGAAAAAAATGCGTGTTTTTAGTTTAAAATCTTAAAACAATGAGACAGGTGTTACAAAAATGTGAAAGCCAAATAGAAGCCAGCTGGACAGTACTGAAGACTTGGAAAAGTGGCTATAAAGTTACCTAAAATAAAGAGATGTTTCATTTAAATAAAATAGGGTTTATCCCTATGAAATTATGTGTACTTAAAACTTGGGATTTTTCCCACGTGTTTAATATTATGAAAGTGTGGTATTTTACTCTGATAAAATATTTCCTAACTACGGTCCAGATGTAATTTCCGCTGCCAAAATGACAAATCCAGATACCACCAAAACTGGCCGCAGCCGCCCGTTCCCGGGTTGTTAGGGGACGGGGGTTGCGACAGAAGGTGGTATCAGAGCTAAGCCACTGATTCAGCCACAGAAGTGTTCTACTGACACCCAAATTTATCTAAAGTGTTAGGAAATAAATTACGGAACTAGGTGCATATTTATATTTTATTGTTGTATGTTATTTAACTATTTGTTAGTTTATAGTATGAGCGACCAAGGACCTTCCGACGCGTATCGTTAGTTGTCCAGCTCGCCTTGAAGCGAAGGCACCTCTTCACAGCCTGCCTTCTCAGGGTATTCAGCTGATAATGAAGACGGGATATTCGTGTTTAAGGCTCAGTCCGAAGAGCCATTCTGTAACACCCCGAAAACGGGATTGGTAATCAAGCTCCGTTAATACTAAAAGATGGGTAAAGTACCGTTGGTAGTAAAAATAACCCGGTAAATATTAGGAATTTAAATAAGAAATCCTAATATTAAATACGAGCGAATCAAAGTTTTAAGGAATTGAGTTTATAAGAGCCCGAGTTAACGGGACTTAAAACAAAAATAAGTTGTGAACAAGATAAAGTAACTAGGAAATAAATAACCTAGTGTAAGTCTTGTAATTAAATGAAATAAGTCAGTTTGATGTGCATTAGTCTAAAAAGATAAACTAAAGGGGCTGATTTTGTATAAATGGCCAAACTTGATTTTATAAAAATAAAATAAATAAAACACACACACACACACATCAGTGTGTGCGTGCGTGGGAGCGACCAGGAGAGGGGAAGAACCCCCAAACCCTTATTTCAGCTAATCTGATCAATTGAAGGGTGAATTGGGCATGTAATCACTGCATGAATCAAAAATCTCGATCACCTACACTTGTCTAACACTAGGTAAGTTGCAATTTCAGATTTGGTGATGTTTGATTTTTGGGTAAAGTTTAATTAGTAGAAATTCTTGAATGATTGAGTAATGTTATGATTCAAGAAAGTGTGATTCGAGTGTAGGATCATAAACCTAACTGAAATCATGTGAAAAGATTAATAAATTGTGTGTTAATGTAGCTATGTGCTATATCATGAAGTGGGTTTCTATCTAGAATGAGAAACCCCAACATATTGTATAACATATTGTATGAGCTATGTGAGTAATAATCTAGGTTGGTTGAACTAGTATGATGAATATTGGTCGCTATGATATAAGTTCTTGATGTAATTCATGAACACTAGACATAGAGGTTTAATTTTAATGTAAATCTTGGTGAAAATAATTAGTTATGAACTAGTTAGTAAATATGTAAAATTATGCACATTAGGTGTTTGTTAAAATGCCTAAATGAGAACTAAAGTGTTGAAATTTAGAGTGAAAACGCGTATTTGAATGATATGGCAATTACGCGTGATATGAAGTGATAAGAGTTCTAAATACTATGTTGATTTAGACTTAATGTAGTAAACACGTGATTGAAAGTAGTTAACTTTAGATAAGTTAAGTTAACTAATCATGAAGCCGAATAGTAGATTCGGCATAGAAAATAAGTGAGGTGGAATAGTCGCGATTGTTAATGACTAATTTAACCGCCTTGTAAATGTTTGACAATAGTTTGACGCGTAACAAGCTAGGTGAAAGCTTGGAGGAGGGAGCGGGTCAAACGAATCAAGAAGGAAAGAAGAAAGCGTATTCGGATGCGAGGTAAGTAAAGCTTACGCCCCTTTACATTATGTACAAATTACATAATTGCAAATATTGTTTATGAATGCTACTAAATGGTTGGTATAGAATGTTCCGACACGATTCAATAAGAGTCGGAACAAGGGAAATTGGTAAGAAATCATGAGTTATGGGAAAAGGGGTAAAATGGTAAATTAGTCATGTAATGACGAACAAATAAAAACGGTTTTAAGTAAAACGAGTACAAGGAAAAACCGGGATAGGTTTAAAGGGGATGAAATGGTACTTAAATACCATCTCATACGGACAAATGGTCAATTTGACTAAATAGGTCAATTGGTGTGGGTAACACCATTTGACAATAACATTTGATAATTGCTTGTTGAGTTTTGTAATCACAGGAAATAACATAAGTTTGCATCGCTTTAACTATAAAGATTTAAAGCAAAACTTAAGTAAACGGGTCAATACTTTGACCCGAGCCAGGTACGTATAACTAAGCTTTTTGGTTAAACATACAATTTTGGTCAAAATATTTAGTGAAAGTCCTTCGTCGTTAAGTGAGGGACTAAAGTTGACAAAAACACCCTTGAAGGGTATATTGGACAAACAACTCATAGAGGTCGTTTAAGAACTTGCATAAAGGTTATGGAATCATTAGACATGGACAAAGGTCATAGGAATGCACATTCGCTGGTCAAATGCTCAAAAATGGTCATTTTTGTTAAATGACCAACCGATGGGTAAAATTGGGAAAAAGGGGTTCATTATGATAAATCCGCCACAAAATAGTTGTGGTGGAATATTTGTAATTAATTAGATATGGAACTTTTGTAGCGACAAAAGAAAGGCACAAGTTCTAGACTAAAAGGCTTAAATACCCTTAACGGGTTAAAATATACATTTAAGCGTAAACGGGTCAAAATCTTGTAGAAAGGTAATAAGCCGAATGCATAAAAGTCTCAAAATTTATTAAGCCGAATGTCGGACTTTAACTCCGTATGATGGAGAATCAAATTACAAACATGTAGGAAGAAACGGTAGGTCAAACGGACAAGCGAATTTAAAGATACGAAAGATTTCGTGTCAATTACGGCAAAATGGAAAGGCTGAATGCAGGGGCCACCGTAACTTACGGTGCCACCGTAAGTTACGGTGGAGCTGAATTATTTACGGTGGTTGCCTACTGTTGTACGGTAGGAAAATTTTATTACAGAGGCCACCGTAACTTACGGTGCCACAGTAAGTTACGGTGGAGGTCATTTTCAAATTCTTGTTTTTGGAATCAATGGTTTCCCGGACTCGTTTGGACACGTTTTAAAGCCCGTAAGACTAAAGCATTTCGTGTTTATGAAATGTAGGTACACTTTGGATGCCGGAAGACGATCAAGCTCAACGAAGGACCGAACACGATATAGATACATGCTTCCGCACTTTAACACATTGCAAATTTTAAACAACGAATTCAACCACGTTATGTAGAATAACTTATGAATTGTAAAAGTTTTAATAAATTCGTATTTTTATAGTATGTGTAGGCTTAACTACATATCTAATTGTTGGTGTTTACATATAAAATTGTTAATTGGTAACTAGGGTGTTACAAGTTGGTATCAGAGCGTTGGTTTAAGAGATTCAAGTATGGTGGGAAAAACTGTAATATTCTAAAATTCCAAGAAGATAATACAATATAAATACCTGTTCAACATTTTTTTTTTAAAATTGCTAGTCTAAATAAATTGATAAACAAATGTATATTTCTTGCTTTGAATTATTTTGATGTAGTTATTTTATAACATCACTTTCGTTCAAGAGTAAAATATAACATTATTAATCATATTAGTTTAATGGATGGCATTAAAAGAAGAATAATTAATTAATATAATTAAAATGAATCTTACTTACAATTAAATTCAATTGCCACATACACTTCGTTTATCCACATTGGTTCCTTTCTAGTGTTTCAAAATGTTGATTTCGAAAGAATGGTCGAAGCTTGCGGATATATTTTTAATATTATGGATTATTGTTTAATTAAGGATAGCATTATTTCATAGGGGTGTAATTATCTCCTAAATTGTTAGTAAATATTATACCCTTCCAAATCTATAAAGGAACTTTAGCATATTCAAAGCTCTTATCGTAATCTCTTCAAACAAACTGACCGAAACTTTCGGGTGTAACATCTATTTTTCATCTCAATAAAGCTTCGCACCCCCGCGACCTTGCATTTGTTTCAGACTCCAAACTCCCTGCTATAGTTGTTATGTCGCACCACCGTTGCACTCCGCCGTAACCATCGCTGTTCGCCAAAGCTTCCTGTCACGCAGCACCGCTATTGTTTTCGTTTCGTATCGTGTTAACCGGATCGAGCGTTCTACACAGCCACTGGGAGTTACTCGTGTTTCGCAGATCTTGTCTCACTCTCGGATTTGTTCCGGTTCGACATTTAAGGTACCCAACCGATCCCTCGTCCGATTCAAAATTTAGATACTTAAATTCTGGTTGTCGTACTTGTCTGGTTCCGACGATCAAAATAGTTTTGGTTCTAAAAGTTATTTATGATGAGAACGATCAAGAAACTTTAATATAATCATAAACTTATGTTATGTTCGTTTCTGTTCCCTTCATATTGGCTGATTTGAGTTTCACTTAGTTGAGATACTAAATTTTGTGAACCTTATATTAATTGAGGTATATAAATTGTTGAATTAGTTGATGACCCATGCATGATGAATAACCTTTCTGTCTTTTTTTTTATTGCATATGTTTCAAGTTGGAGTTTAAAAGTTAGCTATTATGGCTCATGCACATGCAAAAGAAATGGTCATATGTCAATCAAGATTTTAATTAAATGGATACGTAAGTTGAAAACTAGTATAACCATAAAAGATTTAAATTTTGTAATATTAGTTTATTCTTTCAGATGAAGGATTTTGTAATAGTTTTGAATTCTGAAGTCAAAGTCATATTTACCATTATTGTCTAAATTGTTATAGGTGGTGTGAATTATAAAAACTTTAGACAGTAGGGGGTATGGGTCGAAAGAGTTAAATTGTATTCCAAAAAGTTTCAAAAATTAATATAGTTATGGCTATTTAAATTGTAAGAGTAGCATTCACATTCTAAGTTGGTATCAAACTAGTAACTACATTAATGTTTTTCTTTTAATCAATAATTACTCGTTGATTTAAATTTCTGGAATGTTAACTTTCATAATTGGGTTATAAATTAACCCAAACTAAGTAATATTAATAGTAACATATTGCATAGTTACTACAAGTTTGGTCGCCGGAAACCAATAAGTCTGCAAGTCGGATATTGTATAAAGTTCGTAAAGTGACCCGACTATAAAAAAATGTAGGCTCTCGTACTTTTTGTGGACGACTCGATTTTATTTTGGCTTGCTTATAAGGTACGGATTCTGTTTCTTTTACATCATAGGATAATTTTATTTTCGTCACTCGTTGGTACGGGTTCCTGTTCTTGTCATCATAGTATTTTTATTCAAGTCCGTTACTTTGTGGTACGGATGTTTTCGTTAGTCGTCTGTGTTTGGTATTTGTTATATGACTAGTATATATATAGTAGCATGCAATAGACTTTAAATCTTGTGCTCGTTATTGCATGTTCCCCTGTGATACATTTATTTCTGATACGGTTTTGTACTCTGTCACCCGAGCAATTATATGTTTAGACTTGTCGTTGGGGCGTCAACGACATGGCACTCATCGTGACGGTGCGTAACTAAATTTCACGGCGTCTCTAGCTTGTGCTTGTGTAGCACCTGGCCCCTAGAGGCGAATAGATCGATCTTAGCTCTGACTCCTGACTCCTGTTGAGATGGAATAATGTGTGTACGCCTACACGCACCGTCTCGGTGCATGGACTAGCTAGCTATGTACCCCTCTGTTTAGGCGCGTGGGTGCTTCTATATTACGTGACTTGTGTTATTGTTATGTGTAGTCACGTATGTCTTGTATCTGTTATGATATGTGTGATAAGTTTATGTGCCTCTGATTATGTTCAGTATCTGTTTTGTATAAGTATTGGAATTCAAGATACATAAGTATTTGTTTCAGTGCCAGAATTTGGATTTATTACGCGTCAGTATCATTTGATGTTTCTTTCTGTATGTCTGCCCTTATGTTCAGTATCTGATTCTGTTTTGTGTTAGTTATAGTTGTTTCGACTCAGTATCCGTATTGGTTTTGTCTCGGTATTCGTCTTAATATGAGTTTCAGTTTTGACTTAAATTCACATGTCGTTTTACACGCTAGTTTGTATCCGTCAGTATATGTTTTCAGCATTTGTCCGGTGTCCGCCTCAATATTTGTTTTAGAACTGTTTTGTTTCCAATATCGGTTTGCATAATCTTTACAAGTATTAAATTACTATGTTTTCAAAACTCGGGTTATCTAAACTATTTTGTTGATTAAGTATATATATATTTTCAAATTAGAAATATACTTGTTTTGGTTAGATAATGTTTTGCTAAGAAATACGAGTTATGATTAGATTTTGATCTAAACCTAAATGAATATTCATAATATAGTAATTTCGATAATTTTCTTGTTTCAAAGGAATTGAGATTTTTAAACAATATTATATTATAAGTAAAACTATTTGAAAGAAGGAAAATTGTTTTAGCTTCAAATGTGGTTCAATGTCAGTCTCGTTTCAGCCTCCGTTATGTGGTGTTTCGTTCCCATTTGTTCGTCTTTACATGTACTGTTGATTTCTCCGTTACTGAGCAACTTTTTGGCTCAGCCGTAGTTTCTTTCTTGTGTTTGTCTTATTTGTTTGACAGGTAATTTGGGAAGCGTGGGGAATAAGTGAAGAGTATCGTGAAGATAAAGATTTATTTTTATTTCGGTAATGTAATAATGTAATTAGGATCTTTTGTTTTCAACGTTATAGATTGGTTTTAGTTTTGATATCTGTATGAGTGACACGTTAGCCTGTCCAGGTTGGGGTGTTACAAAAACTATGCTTGGACTTAAACCTTACGCTCTCAATAAAGGATAGTGTTCGGTTCGAGGCTTGATCGCAAATCCGCTAAGTACAAGTATGTTAATAGTTTAGCATGCCAAAGTGTTTTAAACAACACATAGGGCTATCGTGTGATACACGTTACCCCAATTGAAATGATTGATATAGTTGACGAAAATACGCGCGTTGACGCGTATAGTAGAAAAAGCCTTGTATTATAATACAGGCGATTATTGAAGTTGATGTTACTAACTTTTGTAAATGTTTTAATTGAAGGACACTCGCATCTGAAGATGACGAGAGTTGGACAAATTACGGATATGATGATGAAACGGTCCGATGTATGACAAGCAAAGCATACTCACCAAGGACCTAAATCGCGCAACGATTGCGAATAAGTTAATGGCAAGGGGAGCCTGTTAGAGCAAGCATTATCAGGTGCACGTTTTAAATTATTGCATAAATAGTAATATGCAACAAATACGTAGAGATTGAAAGTTGCATATGTAGATTGAAAACTTGGAAAAAACCTGAATAGAAAACCTATCCGGGATATTGTTTCCAAGAAAAACAAATAGAAGCATTACTTACATGGGGTGTAATGTGAAAATTATAAAAGGTCATGTATACCAGGTGTTGATCGCTTACTCTGGCCAAGTAAGTAGTGAACACGTGGTACCATGAACTTCTTATGATGGACACATTTATGCTCGATGTAGTAAGGGTGGGGTGAATGGGACTAACTTAAAAAGTACCCAAATGAATCAAATGAGCAAAAATAATTGATAATAATGTAAACGCACAGCCGGGTGACGGAAGTGTATTACATTAGGATGATGAGCCCGAGTGAAGGGACAAAGATTAATGTAAAACGATTAAGGTATGCAATCAGGAGGGGTGTGCTTACACTCGAACCCGAAGAATGCAAATATGAATCTTAACGGACCGATTTTGTAAAACACCAAGTTTGAGAACAAGGTAGGAATATAAAAGCGAAACGAAGTCATAATGCATATCGTAAGGGTTGCAATAATAACGACTTCGGTAAAACACCCGGTTGGTGGGTAAGGATTTAAACGCATGCGTAGACTGAGAAACGGGAACGCGAAATAGAAAGTCAAAAGACTCGGAATATGAGTCATGACTAAAAGATGACAAGAATTTTCGCAAACATAAATTTTGGTAATCACGTTCAACCATTTCAAAGTTGGACGGGTCAAATAAAGAATGAAGTTTGACATTCATAAGTGATGAAAATTCACCCAAAATGAGTCAAACGAGTCAATTAAGGAATAACGCTTAAATAAATAGGAAAACGCAAACCGGTGAAACCAGAAAGCTAAAGACAATAAGATAGAAGGACCCGGGTAATGGGTTGTAAAGGAGTATAAGTATGAACCGGGTAATGGTAAGCGTAAGACAAACCGACGTGTAAATGACGCTAGAAGTCGTAAAGTCGGAAAGGATAGTCTGAAAGTAAACAAATGAAACCTTAGACTACAGTCAAGGTTAACTAAAGCTCAAAAGCAAAATTAAATGATTCCAAACATAACAAAGGATGCTTTAAAGCTATATATGTATAAATAGACGATGGAATAAAGACTAGAATAAAAGATGATCTACGGGATCATCATAACCTACCTACGGGATATTAATTAACGTAAAGGTCTACGGGGCCAAAATGACCCACGGGTCATGAACTGAAGCAAAGGGATCATAAGGGCCTCGTCTTAAAGAGACGAAAGCTTAAGGAAATAGCCTACCAGGTTAAGTGAAGAAACCTACGGGTCAATAGTGTAAGGTGAGGGAACTTGTTACGATTCCTCGCGTAAAACGAGAAAGGAAAACAATAAATTAGGGGTTGTCAATTTCCTTGATATGAGTAATTGACATAGTTAAAGGGAAAAACGTTAGACTAAAATTCAGTTTTAGTAAGAAATAACATTTTTACAAATATAAATTCTGATAGGAAATTGAATGGTAAGCATGCAAGATTCAAGTCCTGACGCTGATAGGCGCAAGACGAAATATTCGAAAAATGATCTTTTCGAAAATGAAAGGTTGATATAAATTAAACGTGACGTGACACGATCACGGTCAATAAATGCAATGTGAAGTGGAATCACATTATAACCAAGCGAGCGGTAAAAAGTAACTGGACTAATAAGTCTAGTTAGTGAGACCGGTTAAGGTCATTTAAGTAATTTGGTTGCTTGTAAGCGGTGGATTCGGTATAACTGAACCGAATAAATGAATTTGAAAACAAAAGAAATTGTTGCTAAAAGTGAAAGATTTCACTAAAGACCTTTAAACGGGATAAAGTAACGGATTCATAAGGAATTCGATAGTATATGAAAGCGATGGATATCGCTAAGTTAACTAAAATAGTGTAAATAACGAGATTTCGTTATTTCAAGTTGCACTATGTCGTATGAGATACGTAGACAATTAGTGACCAAAAAGATGTTACCATACTTATCTGGTAATATTAACAATTGGATAAAAGAATAAGTAATGTTTAAAAGATTTCTCGGATCAAATGCATTGAGTGTAAACTCAATGAATTATGTAAGAAAGGGTTTCGAGGACGAAACCTCTCTAAGGGGGGTAGACTTGTAACACCCCGAAAACGGGATTGGTAATCAAGCTCCGTTAATACTAAAAGACGGGTAAAGTACCGTTGGTAGTAAAAATAACCCGGAAAGTATTAGGAATTTAAATAAGAAATCCTAATATTAAATACGAGCGAATCAAAGTTTTAAGGAATTGAGTTTATAAGAGCCCGAGTTAACGGGACTTAAAACAAAAAGAAGTTGTGAACAAGATAAAGTAACTAGGAAATAAATAACCTAGTGTAAGTGTTGTAATTAAATGAAATAAGTCAGTTTGATGTGCATTAGTCTAAAAAGATAAACTAAAGGGGCTGATTTTGTATAAATGGCCAAACTTGATTTTATAAAAATAAAATAAATAAATAAAACACACATACACACACACATCAGTGTGTGCGTGCATGCGTGGGAGCGACCAGGAGAGGGGAAGAACCCCCAAACCCTTATTTCAGCTAATCTGATCAATTGAAGGGTGAATTGGGCATGTAATCACTGCATGAATCAAAAATCTTGATCACCTACACTTGTCTAACACTAGGTAAGTTGCAATTTCAGATTTGGTGATGTTTGATTTTTGGGTAAAGTTTAATTAGTAGAAATTCTTGAATGATTGAGTAATGTTATGATTCAAGAAAGTGTGATTCGAGTGTAGGATCATAAACCTAACTGAAATCATGTGAAAAGATTAATAAATTGTGTGTTAATGTAGCTATGTGCTATATCATGAAGTGGGTTTCTATCTAGAATGAGAAACCCCAACATATTGTATGAGCTATGTGAGTAATAATCTAGGTTGGTTGAACTAGTATGATGAATATTGGTCGCTATGATATAAGTTCTTGATGTAATTCATGAACACTAGACATAGAGGTTTAATTTTAATGTAAATCTTGGTGAAAATAATTAGTTATGAACTAGTTAGTAAATATGTAAAATTATGCACATTAGGTGTTTGCTAAAACGCCTAAATGAGAACTAAAGTGTTGAAATTTAGAGTGAAAACGCGTATTTGAATGATATGGCAATTACGCGTGATATGAAGTGATAAGAGTTCTAAATACTATGTTGATTTAGACTTAATGTAGTAAACACGTGATTGAAAGTAGTTAACTTTAGATAAGTTAAGTTAACTAATCATGAAGCCGAATAGTAGCTTCGGCATAGAAAATAAGTGAGGTGGAATAGTCGCGATTGTTAATGACTAATTTAACCGCCTTGTAAATGTTTGACAATAGTTTGACGCGTAACAAGCTAGGTGAAAGCTTGGAGGAGGGAGCGGGTCAAACGAATCAAGAAGGAAAGAAGAAAGCGTATTCGGATGCGAGGTAAGTAAAGCTTACGCCCCTTTACATTATGTACAAATTACATAATTGCAAAGATTGTTTATGAATGCTACTAAATGGTTGGTATAGAATGTTCCGACACGATTCAATAAGAGTCGGAACAAGGGAAATTTTTAAGAAATCATGAGTTATGGGAAAAGGGGTAAAATGGTAAATTAGTCATGTAATGACGAACAAATAAAAACGGTTTTAAGTAAAACGAGTACAAGGAAAAACCGGGATAGGTTTAAAGGGGATGATATGGTACTTAAATACCATCTCATACAGACAAATGGTCAATTTGACTAAATAGGTCAATTGGTGTGGGTAACACCATTTGACAATAACATTTGATAATTGCTTGTTGAGTTTTGTAATCACAGGAAATAACATAAGTTTGCATCGCTTTAACTATAAAGATTTAAAGCAAAAGTTAAGTAAACGGGTCAATACTTTGACCCGAGCCAGGTACGTATAACTAAGCTTTTTGGTTAAACATACAATTTTGGTCAAAATATTTAGTGAAAGTCCTTCGTCGTTAAGTGAGGGACTAAAGTTGACAAAAACACCCTTGAAGGGTATATTGGGCAAACAACTCATAGAGGTCGTTTAAGAACTTGCATAAAGGTTATGGAATCATTAGACATGGACAAAGGTCATAGGAATGCACATTCGCGGGTCAAATGCTCAAAAATGGTCATTTTCGTTAAATGACCAACCGATGGGTAAAATTGGGAAAAAGGGGTTCATTATGATAAATCCGCCACAAAATAGTTGTGGTGGAATATTTGTAATTAATTAGATATGGAACTTTTGTAGCGACAAAAGAAAGGCACAAGTTCTAGACTAAAAGGCTTAAATACCCTTAACGGGTCAAAATATGCATTTAAGCGTAAACGGGTCAAAATCTTGTAAAAAGGTAATAAGCCGAATGCATAAAAGTCTCAAAATTTATTAAGCCGGATGTCGGACTTTAACTCCGTATGATGGAGAATCAAATTACAAACATGTAGGAAGAAACGGTAGGTCAAACGGACAAGCGAATTTAAAGATACGAAAGATTTCGTGTCAATTACGGCAAAATGGAAAGGCTGAATGCAGGGGCCACCGTAACTTACGGTGCCACCGTAAGTTACGGTGGAGCTGAATTATTTACGGTGGTTGCCTACTGTTGTACGGTAGGAAAATTTTATTACAGAGGCCACCGTAACTTACGGTGCCACCGTAAGTTACGGTGGAGGTCATTTTCAAATTCTTGTTTTTGGAATCAATAGTTTCCCGGACTCGTTTGGACACGTTTTAAAGCCCGTAAGACTAAAGCATTTCGTGTTTATGAAATGTAGGTACACTTTGGATGCCGGAAGACGATCAAGCTCAACGAAGGACCGAACACGATATAGATACATGCTTCCGCACTTTGACACATTGCAAATTTTAAACAACGAATTCAACCACGTTATGTAGAATAACTTATGAATTGTAAAAGTTTTAATAAATTCGTATTTTTATAGTATGTGTAGGCTTAACTACACATCTAATTGTTGGTGTTTACATATAAAATTGTTAATTAGTAACTAGGGTGTTACACATTCCCTCCTAAAAAGAGAGGATGGTTCAGTAGGGGAACACATGAACGTAGGAAAAGAATGAAAAAGTTATAACAACAGCGAGTGTTAGCTGCCGCCAAAAGAGAGACAGATGCCCACACACATGATATGCTCAATAGGAGCCTAGCAAACTTCCATATCCTAGCAACCACAGCTGCCGACCCTAACGTGGAACAACTGATAGCACCCCAACCATTACCACTATTCCTCGTTTAGCCAATGGAAATAGAAAACAACCCAGAAAATCAAGTCCAAATGCATGATTTTAATCCAGAAGAGATACCTAGGATACCAGCACCCAATCCCTTAGATCCAGACTACGACCCGTGGTTTGATGAACTTAGGGATTACCAGCAACGCTACCCAATACCAGAAGATGAACCTATGCCAAATCTAGCAGCCTACCTAGGTTTGGACCCTCTAGATCCCTACTATGATAATGATGAATACATTAGGGAATTTTTAGAGAATCTTTACCCGTACCAGGAACCCATGCCCCAGTTCCCAAACTCAGTCCCAGCAACTGCACCCCCAATGAGTGCAGAAAATGTGCAAGAGTTCCGAACTGTCGGAGAAGAAATTTTAGAAAGTAGCGAGAGAATGAGGCAGGTCGGAGAGCGACTCGTCTGGAAGTACGACGAGCGCAATATGGAGTTCTGGATGAACCCATATCCGTGATGGTGGTGGTAGTAATAATAACAATATAATAATAATATATAATATATGTGTATGCTTGAAAAAAAATAAATATATATAGCTACGGATGCCTACTAGTAGTGTAATTTTAATTTCAGTTGTATTGTAGTTTTAAATTCCAGTTCTGGTTTGTATTAGACGCATAATATGTATAAGAAAGAGTAAGTCGCAATGTTCGACATTTTTTATCAACATACTTGTTGTGTGATTAGTTGTATTAAACATTATTTTGTGATATTCATGTATGGTAAATGTTTAAAATTCAGATGGACAACAAAGTGAACCAGGAAAACCAGAATGACAATAACCCGAATAATGATAACCCGAATAATGAGAATCCGAACAACAATAACAATGGAAATCAAGTGGATAACAGTGTCATTCAACACATAGTGGCACAAGGGATAATAGACGCAATGCCATTTATTATCAAAACAGTTAGGGAAGCGGATAATAAAAGTAACCATAGCAGTAAACAACCAACTGAACCTGAACACAGCGTAAACAATGGACCTTTACTTCAAGCGCCCATTCCCAAAAGAAGAAGAACCATACCTTATGGTTGTTCTTATAAAGAATTCTGGTCTTGTAAACCAATAGAATTCTCGGGCAATGAAGGGGCCATTGCAGCCTTACGCTGGATAGAAAAGACTGAGGCAGTCTTGAAAATAAGCAAATGTGCGAAAGAGGATAAGATAATGTTTGCTTCTAATCTGTTTAAGAACTCAGCCTTAGAAATGGTGGAACACTATCCTCCAGTCTAGGGGAAGTGACAGGGTTTACAATATGGAATGAGAGGAATTTAAGAATATGGTAGAAAGGAAATTCTACCCTCCCAATGAAAAAGAACAGATAGCAAATAAGTTCTTAAACCTTAGGATGACTGGAGTGGATAGTAAAGGGTACACTACATTATTCTTTGAATATGCTAGAATAGTGCCAACCCTTGCATCACCTGAACCAGTGTTAATCTCCCATTACATCTGAGGATTAATCAGTGAAATTAGGCATGTAGTCAAGGCAGCTAGACTTCAAACTATAGAAGAAGCTGTAGAACTAGCAAATACCTTGACAGATGAATTAGTGCGTACACGAGAGGAAGACCAGAGGAGAAACCTAGCTCAAAGGCTTACCCAGGAATTTCGCTATAGTAATTCCAACCGTGGGAGAAATATAGGTTCTACCTCGGCACCCTACTGCAAAGCCTGCAAGAAAAAGCATTCGGGAAAATGCTCCACTTACTGCAATTTCTGCAAAATACCAGGGCACAAGGAAGAAGATTCCAGGAGAAAACCAAAAAATGGAATGTGCTTCAACTGTGGAGAAAAAGGTCACATCAAGCCAAACTGTCCGAAACTAGTTCCAGCCATGGGCAACAAGAACACTAAAAATACTAGAGCATTTGTTCTGATGGCAGATGAAGCCAAGATGATTCCGGATGTGATAGCCGGTACGTTTTTAGTTAATGATGTTTTTGCTAAAGTATTATTTGACTCTGGTGCGAACCAAAGTTTTATTAATACTTCATTTTGCAAAATTCTTAATCAACCATTAACTAAACTCCCACAAGAATATCTAGTAGAGACAGCAAACAGAGAAACCATTAGGATTTCTGAAATATTGCAAGGAGCAAGAATAGAATTTTTAAATCAAAAGTTTATTGCAAACCTTTACCCAATGAATTTGGCAGGATTTGATGTTGTATTAGGAATGGATTGGTTAATAGCCAATAAAGCCAGTATTTTATGTGATCAAAAGTCAATTCAAGTGAATTCACCAAGGGGTGAAAAGATCACGATTAAAGGAGATAAGCTATCTAGATCCACGAAATTCATCTCTGTGATGAAAACAGGAAGTTATATAAGAAAAGGATCATTAGTGTATTTGATTTCCATAATCACTAACACTAAAGGAAACGAACTAAAAGATATTCCAGTAGTATCTCAGTTTTCAGATGTATTCCCAGAAGAACTACCAGGACTACCGCCGGACAGGGAAGTCGAATTCAGAATTCATCTACTACCAGGGACAACATCAATTGCCAAAGCACCTTACCATCTGGCACCCGCAGAAATGCAGGAACTAAAGAAACAGTTAGACGAATTGTTGGAGAAAGGATTCATACAGCCGAGTTCATCACCGTAGGGAGCACCAATTTTGTTTGTTAAGAAGAAAGACGGATCAATGCGTATGTGCATTGACTACCGGGAATTGAACAAAGTCACGATTAAGAATCGGTATCCATTACCGAGAATCAATGATCTGTTCGATCAATTTCAAGGAGCTCGATTTTTCTCTAAAATCGATTTATGGTCAGGATATCATCAATTAAAGGTACATGAAGAGGACATTCCTAAGACCGCATTTAGAACAAGGTATGGTCATTATGAATTTACTGTCATGCCATTTAGTTTAACCAATGCCCCAGCTGCATTTATGGACATGATGAACCGAATATGTAAGCCATATTTGGATAAATTCATAATTGTCTTTATAGATGATATTCTCATTTACTCTAAGAGTAAAGAGGAACATGCAAAGCATTTGCACGCACTTTTAAGTTTATTAAGAAAGAAAAAGCTTTATGCTAAGTTTTCAAAGTGCGAATTTTGGTTAGAACATGTACAATTTCTTGGACACTTAGTCAATCATGAAGGAATTCATGTGGATCCCACCAAGATCGAGGTGATTACTAAATGGAAAACCCCTAAGTCACCAACCGAGGTAAGAAGTTTCTTAGGATTGGCCGGTTATTATAGGAGATTTATTCGAGATTTCTCTAGAATAGCCATTTCCTTAACTAAGCTAACCTGTAAATCTGTTAAGTTTAAATGGGGACCAAAACAGGAAGAAGCCTTTAAGATTCTTAAGCAAAGATTAACCAACGCACCCATACTAGCGTTACCAGAAGGAACTGAAGAATTTGTAGTCTATTGTGATGCTTCTAAATTAGGTTATGGATGTGTGTTGATGCAACGCCAAAAGGTTATAGCTTATGCATCTAGACAACTTAAGAATCATGAAGAAAACTATTCAACCCATGATTTAGAATTAGGAGCTATAATTTTTGCCCTTAAGATTTAGAGACATTACCTTTACGGTAATAAGTTTACCATTTTCACCGGTCGTAAGAGTTTAAGGTATGTCTTCGGGCAAAAGGAGTTGAATATGAGATAAAGACGCTGGATGGAGATTCTTAGTGATTATGATTGTAATATCCAGTATCATGCAGGAAAGGAAAATGTAGTGGCTGATACTTTAAGTCGAAAGTATCATGAAAAACCAAAAAGGGTACGTTCTCTTAAATTAAATCTGCAAGTAGATTTAAATGATCAGATTAGAAAAGCACAAGAATTAGTAATCAAGGATGATACTGAAAAGTTAAAAGGAATGATTAAGGAATTAGAACAAGGAATAAATGGAATTTGGAGATTCCATAAGAAAAGAATGTGGATACCTAAATTAGGAAACCTACGTCACCGTATACTAGAAGAAGCCCATAAGTCTAAGTATACGATGCATCCCGGAAGTGATAAGATGTAACAGGATTTAAGAAAGAATTTCTGGTGGATAGGAATGAAGAAAGATATAACAGCTTATGTTTCCAAATGTATAACCTGTTCCCAAGTCAAAGCTGAACATCAGAAACCTTCAGGTTTATTGCAACAGTTAGAAATGCCAATTTGGAAATGGGAATTGATAACAATGGATTTTGTTAGCGATTACCCAAAAGAAGGAAAGGTAATGATACAATCTGGGTGATTGTAGACAGGCTAACTAAGTCAGCTCATTTCCTACCAATGAAGGAAACTTTCAGTATGGAACAATTAGCTAAGTTATATGTAAATGAAATAGTTTCATTACATGGACTTCCTTTATCAATTGTTTCTGACAGAGATAGCCGTTTTACCTCTCATTTTTGGACAAGTTTCCAAAAAGCAATGGGAACCAAGTTGAATCTAAGCACAACTTACCATCCTCAAACGGACGGATAAAGTGAAAGAACAATTCAGACAATGGAGGACATGCTTAGAGCTTGTGTAATTGATTTCGGAGGTAATTGGGACGATCACTTACCATTAATAGAATTTTCTTACAATAACAGTTATCACACAATTATCAATGCTGCACCATTCGAAGCACTTTACGGACGAAAGTGCCGAACCCCAGTCTGTTGGGCAGAAATTGGGGAAAAGCAACTATCTGGACCAGAAATAGTGCAAGAAACAACCGACAAGATCATTCAAGTCAAGGAACGACTGAAAGCAGCATGTGATCAAAAAAAGAGTTATGCTGATAACAGACGCAAGCTATTGGAATTTCAAGTAGGAGATAAAGTATTATTGAAAGTCTCTCCTTGGAAAGGAGTGGTAAGATTCATCAAAAGAGGAAAGCTAAGCCCCAGGTATGTTGGATCTTTTGAAATTAGTAGAAGAATAGGACATGTAGCCTATCAGCTACAACTGCCAGAGGAAATGGCAGGAATACATGATGTATTTCATGTATCTAATCTCAAGAAATGCTTAGCTGATGAATCGCTGATGGTACCTCTTAAGGATATAGAGGTAAATGAGCAACTTAAATTTGTAGAAAGACCTCTACAGATTGAAGACAGGAAAGTTAAAAACCTCAAGCACATGAGATTAGTTCTAGTCAAAGTGAAATGGGACTCCAAAAGAGGAGCATAATACACATGGGAGCTTGAATCAGAGATGCAAAGGAAATATCCACACTTGCTCCAGTAGATCTCGAGGACGAGCTCTAAAATAAGGTGGGGAGGATATAACAACCCTCAAAAATAATTCCGACACCCTAAAATATTTAAAATATCCCAATATATCCTAAAATACACCCCGTATAAATATAATAGCCCTAAATACCTTTAATTTAATAAAATAAAAATAAAAATAAAAACAATTTTTATTAGTTTCTGGCGGGCCACGAAGACCCTTAAGGATTCTTACGTGGGACGCGACAGATGGGAGATTAGGCGCAGCCCGGTGCTGCCATGTGTCGTGTTATATGTCGAAGCTAGTTCGATGACTGGGCTAGGTAGGGCCTACCCAGCCTGCTACGCGGGCCGCGTAGGCCTTGGCTACAGCCTTCGTGAGCCGTGAGGGAAGTCGAAGGGACACTATATATAGAGGCTTCCAGCTTCAGTCCCAACTCGCTCATTTCTCTTTCTTTCTCTCGAATTTCTGAATAGTTAAAGTGATTCTCGGGCATAATACCCCCTAATTAATGAAGTTCTGCCTCGTTGTAAGTATCATAACCCCGGTTACGTATTAGATACGCTGCCCGATTGATCCAGGGTTCCGTAACGGCTGTCGTGGTTCTGCCCGACGTAATCATTGGAATGCCGTCTCGGGGAGGGTATCGTTAATATAAATATTGGGTTATTATACTAACGCGTGTGCATTTGTATAAATTATAGATAATCACCAGGAAACCCTTAAAGAAAACCTAAGACAGCAATGTGAGTAATCTCCTTTTTCCAAATTGTTCTTACAAAACCTCACCTAAATTAAATTATATTAAACAGTTATTGAGTATTTGTATTCTACAATTATCGTCGGTATGTTGGGGTTTTGTATACAAAATTTGTTACTATCTTGCGAGGAGTAACATGACCACAAGTCGGGTTGACAGTACCGTGGGTGGTAATTGAATAGATGGAAACAAATGTAATTGCGCAACCGCCCTCAATACTGTACAATGGTTTTTACTAAATTTGATTAAACTGGGATTCACTCACCAGTATTTTGCACTGACAAAATGTTTTTTAAACGCGTTTCAGGTAACAAAATGTGAAAGCCAAATAGAAGCCAGCTGGACAGCACTAAAGGCTTGGAAAAGTGGCTATAAAGTTATCTAAAATAAAGAGATGTTTTATTTAAATAAAATAGGGTTTATCCCTATGAAATTATGTGTACTTAAAACTTGAGATTTTTCCCACGTGTTTAATACTATGAAAGTGTAGTATTTTACTCTGATAAAATATTTCCTAACTACGGTCCTGATGTAATTTCCGCTGCCAAAATGACAAACCTAGATACCCCCAAAACTGGCCGCAACCATCCGTTCCCGGGTTGTTAGGGGACGGGGGTTGCGACACTTTCAGATAGAGTTTCCGTCTAGTACGCTTAAGACATGTAGTATAATAGTAAATTAACATGTTGTCCCACCCAAGGGGGACAAGGTTTCTCGTATTCTACCCAAGGAGAATACATAGTTGTTCTTTTATTCTGTTCCCAAACCACCGGGAATACATGCTTTTATAAAAGTTTGAACTCACTTTAGCTTAGCTCGGTAGATTAAGTTACTTGAGCTAGTATGGTCAACCATGTCCTATAATAGTTACCATGGTTTATTAGACTTCGTTTAGATATTTCACGAAAGTCCTACACATGTCTAGCAACTAGTACACAAACAAGAAATCACATGGCACGTCTATCATATGGTTCCATAACCATGTTCACAACCTTTCTACGATATTACATATGCTATTTATACAATTATCATGCAAGCATGGATACTAAAAGTAGCAAGTTTGATTCGTATGCGTTCATGCTTTACTGCATAGTAAACTCACTGAAAATAGGCTGTTTTGGGTGACCCTTTTAATCTAATTACAAGTCTTAAAAAATTATGACTTTTTTATGTGACGCACCCCTCAGAGGGATAGATCTTGTGTTAAAATCTCAAGGTCTAACTCTTTACCAATAATTCATAAAAATTCATTACTTAGCTGAAATCAGATTCGTCACTTTCTGACGGCAGCTTACGAACAAATATATTTAAAATTCCTCGTTTATCCGATTGACGAAATTCCAGTTGGGCATTTGCACTGACAACTAAGGCTATCTACAGTAAAAATTTGAGAACATAACTCAATTCTTACATTGAGTTATGACATTCGTAATGGACTGAAATTTATGTCAGAAAACACAGCCTAAACCTTTGAAACAGAAAAATTCATAAAACACTCAATTTTCGTTGAACAAATGCAATTCCAGTGGGGTTTGAAAGGTGTTTCCTGGAAGTTCATTATGAACTCAATAAATCTTACTTTTGGATAAGTTTTGACCTAGTTACAGTCGATGCAAGTCGGCTGTAACGTTCTGGACAGATTCAGTTTTGTTACACAGCTTCTTAAAACGATTCCTATAGTTTAAATCACATACTTAGCAACCAGGAATAACATTTGTACATCATCTATAGCAGGTTTATCATTATAACTCAGATTATACATCATAAACACTCATCAACATCATCAATATTTATCAAGAACACTAAACCCTAATCAACATATACGCGTAGGCATACATAATCGACCATACTAAACATCATACTTGATTTTTATGAGCCCTAGACACAAGTCATCATCATAAAACATCAAGAACATTAAGAAGTCAGAAAACGCAGCCATGATGATGAATGATTAACAAGGATATAGATATAATAAGTGAGTTACCACACAAAAGAGTGATGAGGGTCGATGAATGCTTGAAACTGAAGCTTGTTCTTCGTCGATTAGAGAAAAGGTAGAGATAGGTGTGTGTACGTGTGGGGTTATGGTGGGGGCTGTTTAGGGTCGGGATTTTATTAAAAACGTTTTTTTTTTTATTTTAAGTTTGTTACATGTCGCATCTAGTCCCTCAATTTTCTACTTTCTGAAACTTGGATAGAAAGTAATTATGTCTAGTTTGGTATTTCACACATCAAGTCCCTCATGTTTCTAATTCTCGAATCTTGTACAGAAAGTTATAACTCTTGTTTGTTAATACAAGCATCTAGTCCGCCAAGTTTCTAAATCTCTAACTTGTGTAGAAAGTTACATCAAATAACTTCGTGTGTGTGACCAAACAAGTCCCTTATGTTTTCAGGTTTCTAAATATTGTGTATGAAGTTAACCAAGTTAACTTTCCGTAATGATGAGATAAACGCTCGTGTTTTGTTAATTTCAAACGTTGCCACGAAACTACGTTGTGTGTTATAATTATTCGATAATTCAAAAGGAATATGAAATGTGTAAAATGTACGGTAATTACTTGAAATTGCAGGATGTCACATTATCCCCAAGTTGAAAGGATTTTCGTCCCTAAAATTGAGTAAGTACAAGTTATGTCTCTAATTTAGTGTGAGGTTTTACAGTATTTCCACAGGTAACTTTACGTAATTAACCAGTGTTTAAAATACGGGTTGTTACATCCTCCCCATGTTACAGAAAATTCATCCTCGAAATTCAAGCTACATTATACTCTAGACTCCAAATTTGAGTACGCTAATAGCATGTTACGCGTAAATAATTAAGGTTTCACAAAGGTTCACTAAATAATGAAAAATCACATAGCATATAAAGTCACATAACATATAAATTCACATAATCTATATATATTTATTTGTTCAGGAATATCATTCCGATTGTTCATCAACATTCGGGTACAAACACATGTGTGATTCCGTAATTCCTCGAATTACTGTTACGTGAGTGTTTGTGAAATAACTGACACACTTAGTTTACCCTAGTCAAGTGTAATGCATGAATGAGTGTTTGAGATAACAGATCTTGTGTTAACGGAGTTAACTGGAAAATGTCAGGTGTTCATCCCCTTGTTAAAAGAATTTTCGTCCCAAAAATTTAAATTATGATATTTATAGGACCATGGTTGAAAGTTCATTGTTAAAGAGAGCGTCATGGCATAAGACACTACCACAAGGTGAGATATAATTAGAATACATGTTTGCGGTGATTCAATTGTTCATCCGAACAAGTTACAAGGAATTATATAGGTACAAAATAGTCAATTGTCGTAGCAACCAAATCGATTCCAGCAAGAGTAGGTGTACATAAGTGTGACTAGCAAGAACTATAGAAAGTCGCTTACAATGTAGGTGTACACGAAAGTAAGGGGATGACGCAATTTCAAAATGGTATATGGTATTGAAGTCTGGTGGTCCAGTTTCTTTTTCACGAATAAGATAGCATAGCACACTACCTAGTAACCAGGTATAGCTATTGTCATGGAAATGACACCAAGGTTCAGAATTTTAGTAGGTGAAGCCTCTATGGCTTGAAGAGGTCCTAATGTGACGAAGTGAATTCTTGCATATGGATTTCGAATGGAGTTTATGTTAGGCTATCAAGGAATACACTAATACATGTCATTTTGTATGTGGTCTTAAGTATAATTATAAGTTGAGTTAATGGGAGGTCGATGATAAACAATGTTGTAACAAGTTACATTAAGCACAGGGCGACACTCACAAGGGTTGAAACACCAATGTGTCGTACATTGGTATGTCATTGATGGATGAGTTTAACATGTATGGTCGGGGAAGGGGGGGGGGGTGTTGCATAAAATATAGTTTAGATGAGCTCCACACGTTTGAATTTGGATGTCTTGTAAAAGACAACATTTTGTTATCATGGGGTGATCTGAATGTTAAGTAGCCAACGCTTCATAAAGTAAGTGTATCTAGTGTACATTTCGAGGCTACTAACATGGACACGAATGCCATATGTTATAAACTAATGGTCGACGAAATAAACCGAACTAGAGTTGCGTTAAGGTAATTTGTTAGAGGCCAAATTACTCAATCCTAGGATTACTTGTGTTGGATGCTCCACCAAGAATTTACTCAAGGTAACTGACGTGAAAGTAATTAAAGTGGGTGTAAGAGATATTTGCTTTTTTTATGTGATGTTGCTACCGGAGATCAGAAATGGTGCAGTCACCACTACGCAAGCACAGTGATGATGCCATCGTACGTATGGCTTCTAGAAAATAGTAATAATAATAACTACTTGAAACTGGTGATTTAGGTAAATTCATCAACAGACCGGATGAAAACTCAAGTCAGGCATTATGCCCTAAATTTCAGAATGTTAGCATCTTGACGCGTTTAGACGAAGGGAATGGAGATTTTCGGTTGATCTTGATCATGACATTTTGGTTGTAGATGGTTGTAGTAGGTGACCACCTTTGGTCAAAGGTAATAAGTATGGATCAAAGAGGTCGATGAGGCTATACGTAAGTATGGTGCCTTCACACAGAAAGGCTGTCGACCTCGGCATACTTCACAAGAGTGGAAATTTTACTTTATACTCCTGCGGTTGATGGGCTTAAAGTATGGCTCGTTGTTCCTCGAGTAACATTCGTAGGGAGTGATTCAGCTAAGCGTGGATTAGCGTATAACAAGGTTAGACAAGAACTATGATATTTATCCCAGAACAATGGAATAAGATGTGAAGACCATAAAACATGATAGACATCAATGTGTTCCACTTAATGTAATAGTGGGAATGCCCGCGCATTGCAGCGGGTGTCCCGAATGATTTCATATTTAATTTGTTTTTTCAATTATATACGTATAATTGAAAATGAGCCACTATGAATTATATATTAAAGATTAAGAGATGCAACCGGTAGCTAGACGGTTCAGTGTGCCGAATAGATCTTGTAAACATTGCTTAAAACATAGTAAGAACAAACTTGTTTTGTATATTCGTTATCAAAATATCAATTAGAAGACACAACTTGCAAAAGTAAAAAGAGGAGCTTATTGAATCATAGAAAGGTAAACTAACCATTTCTATATGTGTTTACAACCAAAGAGAAGGTTATTGGATCATAGATAGGTAAAATAATAAAGATGTAGTATTCTATTATCAATAATGAAATTCTTGAAAAATATCAAGTTTGCAACTCCCAATAGTCTTTAGTTTGCTTTGTAACTTCACCATGTTCTTCAACAAGTCTTTCTTTCCATTGTTCTTTGAACTTGCAAATCCCATGTAGTATTCCTTGGTGATCAATGTTCACTCACAAGATTTTATAAACTTAATATTACTACTTACCTTCACTTTAAAAGTAAATTGAGTTCAGACATGCTCACTGAATTATAATAGGACGTACCAAACAAATCGGACAAGTGATATTGTATTCCAAATTTGCATAACATGGAAGCACTTTATATTCGTCAAAGATCATTACCATAAGGTAGACCTGGCAAATGGGTCGGGTCGGGTCATGGGTCAAACGGGTTCGGGTCAAAACAGGTCAATTATAAAAAAAGGGTTGTTTTGGTTCGGGTCGAAACGGGTCTGGGTCAGAACGGGTCCGGGTCAGAACGGGTGCAATCTATTGTTTTCTTAGGGTGAACGGGGCTCCCTCGGGGAGGGGGGCGGTGAGTGTGAACCCCGCTCGGGAACACCGCCGCCATCCCCTCGGTGACCCAAATCGGGGTGTGGGGAGCGGGTTGTGTTCACCTATTGAGATTTGTAATTTTTGACCATTTTTTTATATTAAAACGGCTATATAGCCGTTATATATTAAAAAAAAAATTCTCCTAAACCCTATAAATACTAACCCACTTCAATCTTTTTATTTTTCAAACCCAAAACAACTCCCACTACATTACTCTCCTAAACCCTTCAACTCATCTAATTTTTTACCTGATCTTTAAAAAACATGGATTTCGAGTTCCTGTTTTTTTCTCTCCTGCCCGACTTTCCCGACGATGAAGATTCATCGTCAAGCGATAGTAGTTTAATTTTCTTCCAAAATCTCATCCAACAAGCGGAGCTACTAGACACGGCATCGTCTAGTAAAAAAAAAGTTGTCCGTCGAGATCGTGTGGGAGGCCACGAAACACTCATGGCCGATTATTTTGTCGATATTCCAAAATTTAATGCCGATATTTTTCGTCAGAGGTTTCGTATGTCCAAGTCTTTGTTCCTAAAAATTGTTAGTGACGTGGAAGCGAATAACGAGTGGTTTCAAGAGGGCTTGGACGGGAGAATGAAGAAAAGTTTCACGCCGTTGCAAAAGGTTACTTCTGCGATTAAACAACTTGCAACCGGTAACCCACCAGACGAAAACGACGAGTATTTAAATATGGCTGAAAGGACCTCTTGTGAGTGCCTTGATTATTTCTGCGAGACGGTCTGTAGAATGTATGCTGGTGAATTCTTACGTAGACCAACGAGCCACGACGTTGCGCTATTGTATCAGGCTCATGAGGAGAGACATCACCTACCTGGTATGTTGGGTAGTCTGGATTGTACACACTTCGTCTGGAGAATGTGCCCCACAGAATTGCGTGGACAATATATGAGAGGCGATCATCAATACCCGACAGTTATGTTAGAGGCGGTGGCGTCTCAAGATTTGTGGGTTTGGCATGCTTTTTGTGGCCCGACGGGTTCACAAAACGACATCAACGTGCTCCAACAATCTCCGTTATTTCTTACTCAACAAAACGGAACGACGCCAAATTGTCCATTTCAGGTGAACGACCACTTATACAAACGCGGGTATTATCTTACTGATGGGATCTACCCTAGCTGGTCCGTGTTTGTGAAGTCTTTTCCATATCCTCACATCCCGAATGAAAAAAAGTTCAAGAGGCAACAAGAGGCCGCAAGAAAAGATGTGGAACGGGTGTTTGGTGTGTTAAAGGAGAAGTGGGGAATGCTAAATCGTCCAGTGCGTTCCAAAACAGTGAAAAAGATAAGGTCCATCGTGTATACGTGCATTTTTTTACATAACATGATTATAAAAGACGACGGAAGGGCGATAGCACCGGTACACATCCGAGATCCTCCAGTCGAACCAGTCTTCGATGATACTGCTTTTAGCGAGCTCATTGACGAAGAAATGCATTGGAGACTAAAACACGATCTCGTTGAGCATCTCGGACGTTTAGATCTACCTCACCTTGAAGCGAATTCCGACGACGAGTAGTTTGTTTTTTATTTTTCTAGTTTGAATGTAATTTTTATTTTTAATTTAATGAAATGTCTTTTCTTAAGTTTTATTTAATTTTTATTAATATTTGTTTAATTTATAATACATGCATAATTACAACAAATAAAAAAACAAAAAAAAAAACAAGTCCCCTAAGAGAGGAGTGCCGCCATCAAATCGAGGGTGTGGGGGACTTAAGTGGGGAGTTGACGTGGCGCATGCTGATTGGCTGTGGGTAAGAGAGGTCACTCAAGTGCCCCTTACACCCTTAAGCATATATTATAGAAATATAATATAGTTTATGTGGCATGCCACCTGCACACAATTACTTTAACCGAGTATCAAAGTCAAAATTAGTAAACACCACATTCTTACATCAGATGTAATCTTTAACTTAAACAATACCTTCATATAATGCTTTGTGATAGCAAAAGTCTCAAGCAAGGAACATATTGTGAAAGATCAACTAATGTAAAATTGTTTCCTCCTGGTATGGACTCAATGCCTTTTTCTAGTTCTATCTGCATTAAAACATATTTAAAATAACATCATCAATCATCAATTGAAGAAGCTTTAATTCATAAATGGTTATATAGAACTAACCAAAAAGAAAGACTGAAGCAGCGGGCACTTGGAAATGAAACGTTGAAGCATTTGAGCAGAAACCTCAACATTCCGAAAAGTCATGCTCGTCAACCAACTAACCCCGTTAAACGTCAATGGTGGTTCCGAAGTACAATTATGGAGATGTACAACTTCTAATCCTTGCAATGAAAAGAACAAAACCGGTAACTTGAAAGATCTATTATCACTAAAAATAAAGAGTTGTTTCACTATACTTCCCCTTGCAAGATAACTTATTATTTGGGCAAACTCAGACTCCATATGAAGATGAACAAACGAGCAGTCGAACTCTATTATTGTTGGACCATTGTGTAATAATAGATAATGGAAGATGGCACTGACAAGCTTATACTTGTTCAACTGTCTGTAAGAACGATTAGATGGCAACGTAACCATATTATCTGTAAATACAAGTTTAGGCATACCCCGCCAAGTATACCGCCATCTCTTTGACAAAACACTCGTTCTCACCCAGTGTACTTCGGAGTGGCATACGAGTTAGAATATCTTCAATAATGTTTTGGGGAAGGAAGCTGATGAAATCCGAATTTAGGTTTTGAGTTCTTGCTGATGAATATCGAGCCGGGGGTCTCACTGGAAGCAGCCTCTCTATTCCTACGGGGTAGAGGTAAGGCTGTCTACATCTTACCCTCTCAGACCCTACCTTTGCTTTGCTATTGGTGGGATTAACTGAGTATGATGAGTTCTTGTTGGGGTTTGGTGCTCCATATTATAATAGTGCTGCTGCATGGTAGAATGTAAAAACACAATCAAACAACTTAATCCTAAATTCCTTACTCGACAACAATAGTTAGGAGTTGAAAACTAATTTTGACTTTGGGACTCGGTACAATAATCATACCTATCAGTCACATACAGTTCTAGAGCATTAAAAATGGACATCTAGAGCGTAAATTCAGCAGCATATAAGCTGCACATCCGAGGATCATTGTGCTTAGAATCGATGTCAATAAGAGTTTGATCATTTCCATCTTCCACTTTGTTGAGAATCTTGGTTTCTCCAACAGAATCCAATAATAAAAAACTTCAACAACAGAATTCAATTTAGATGACCAGTTCCTTTCAACTATTATTGTCGAAACTTAAAAAGCAACCATTACCTTCAATCAGGAACCATGAGCCGATTAAGCTACCGCATCCCATCATTGGTCGGAGCTGTAACCATCGGGTAACCGCCATCGCCACTTTGAATCCCAAAATAATCTAACTTTTATATCAAATAACTATCAAAGTAATAAACGAATATTAAGAAAAATTACTAATTCTTCGATCGTAATGTATACGAAACGAATAATAAGAAAAATTACCAATTCTTCGATCAAATAACTATCAAAATAATCAAACTTTTATATCAAATAACTATCAAAGTAAGAAACGAATAATAAGAAAAATTACTAATTCTTCGACCGTAATGTATATGAAACGAATAATAAGAAATTAAGAGTATATAGATTGACGAATTTACCTTGAGATAGGAACTTGGAGAACGAAAAAAGGGGCAGCAGTTGAGCTCCAGAACAACGGATTTGTGTCGATTAACACCATTAGCAGGCTTACATCATCTGTGATTAAGTTGAAACTTGAATGTTAAAATTAAAACAAAAAAAGAAACCTATTGATGAATGAAGATAACTAGGGGTAGCGAGCGTTCGCGCGCTGCGCGACAGTAAATGTTAGTTTCAGTTGGTTGTAAGTGCGACATTAAATGTTAGTTTCAGTTAGTTGTCGGTGTGGGATTTCGTTAAATTAGTAGCCGAAGATCATTAAGTTATCATGTTGTTTTAACGGAAGCAACCATCAAAAAGGGGTATGTCTAGCATACATATCAGTGTCATTAACATTTACTCATTAGGTACACTTTTTAGAAGGATGATGTGTTACGCCGCTTGACTGCCATCCCACCCGTAGTTGTTGTTAACTGGATTTTAGTCCGGAGGCTTACCGTGGAATTCCAATTGCTGCTTGGCTGCGTTTCTAGTGTTTGGTTTTTGGGCTGGCGTGGTTGGATGCGGCTTCTTTATTGTATCAGGGATACAGTGATACTGGAGGAATTTGGTTCAACGTTCTCAGTGGCTGCAAATGAAACTTTGTTAACAACCCGTTTCAATGTGCGCGTCCTCTTTTCATGTTGTAGCTGGATGCTCATGTATGCTTCCTTGCCCATAACTGCGTACCGGGTTTTCATGGGGTCTTCATCTGCGGCTAGTTCTTCGAATGTAGAGTTGCTTGCCTGCACGGTCAAAAATCACTGGTTGGATTCTTCCTTAGTTATCGGTCACGGTAGTGATGTTTACATATGTGTTAAGTGTATTCAATATTGGTTTGGATTGAAGATTTAAATGCGATGTTACTTACATGATATTCACTTTTTCTTGTGTGCCATCTCGTGTACAGAATTAGTGGCATAAGTTCAGAGACTCCAGGGTGTTCCATTATGAGACACGCCACACTGAAGTACACAAATTGCAATTAGTGATGATAAACATTTTCCTTTAAGTGTATTTGAACTGGACACATGAAACCCACATTTCATGCAAAAAAAGATAGAAAACGCCACATAATTCTGGATGAACTGATGCAAAGAAAACACAACCCACAACCCCACCAAACCAATTAGCCAAACAATAAAAGCATACTAAACAACAATTGCAAGAATAATTCAACCAGAAACTACCTAAGATGTAATCAAAATCACGTTGCACAGTGCACACGAAAACATATTAAGCGATGAAGGTGTTGACGTTTCGGTTACCAAGTGTTGCCTCTCGACTGAACAGCAAACAAACTCTTTTGAGTCAGATTAGTCAAGCGAACCAAGTAAACTATGAAGACATGGTTAAACTAAGAAGTTTGACGATTAAATTGTTTTTTGTCTCTTTGCTAGTTTCTATTAGCTTTTAAAAAAATGGAAATTGTTGAAGAAATTGTACATATAAAATAATCACCACATTAAATATGCAATCCGACCCACTACCAAGAAAATGTGGCCTGCAATATCGACTGTGACCTACAAAATCGAAGTTGCAACTGACCTGTTAACAACAAAATACCAATCAGTTTACACAGACCATGCTCCATAAACGACCCTTCTCCAACCGACGAACAACCAGGACCTGCAAATTTCAAATAAGTTATCACCTCCACTAACGCTTTTTTTAGGCACTATTTAACCACTCAATAGAACGAATAGAGAAACAAATTAAGCGACTAACTGTTACCTACTTTCAATTGATCAATGGGCTGAGAGTTCATCAACGGCAGGGCTGTTCGGCTGATATCAAGTTGCTGCCCAAATAAAGAAAACTTTCGGAAATGAAACTCTCAATATCAAGTTTTAGGTTTTCCTCCTCACCATCACCTATAATATCCCATTACCCAGAAAGTAATATTTTTTTTCCTTCAATGCCATAACAATTATTATAATTAAATATACGTTAATAATTTAAAAAAAGTGAGATAAATAGTATGGAACGCACCTATAATCAAAGAAGAACAACCACAAATCCTATGTTATGGTGATGTTGGTAGTGGTGGTTACATGAAGATAGGTAATGGATATAGTGGTGAGAGGAATAGGGGTGGTTGATGGTAGTTTCCGGAACATCGGTTTCATCACCATCGCCGCCCCAATGGCTATTACCCTAAATCATCGGTTCCGGACGAAAGTTGAAGAACTGGCCAAACCTTAGGAACGAAATTGGCATTTTTAATCTACCATTTATAAGTAAACAGTTGGACAATGCATACCTGCCAATACCCATAATTGAGGAAGTGAAGGAATTAAATCGTCAATAGAGCTTGATAACGCTTCTTGTGGTTTGTTGTTTGATTAATACCATCCAAAGACTCCAATAAAGATGAAAGGTTTTCCAGCAACATATGAAATAACCTTTGAATCTGATAAAAAAATACAAACAATTTAGTGCAACCTCACTTTCTTATGCTAACTGTCACATCAAATACAATATATGCAAAAAAAAAAAAAAAAAAGCTGATGTGAAATATAAAAAAACATATATTTGTTTCAAAATTTGAAATAATGAGATGTGTCATGTTAGCAATGTTTTTTAACATTCAACCTGTTGGGTCAAAATTGCCAGGTCTATGTGATACTAAAATGATAAATAAGATGTGCCATGTTAGCAATTTTTTTAACATTCAGCAAAAGATAGCATAAAGTTTGTTGGTATTGTACAGTGTCCATTAAATAAATTAATAAATAAAAGTTACTTAAACAAAATGCACCTTTCATGTTTCTTCTGCTGCAATATCATCTCATTGAAGTATGTCTTTAGTCATTCTAGAACATACAGCCTCCACAACACTGCACATGCTTCGTTTGTATAGCGGTAGCAATAACGGCTCCCAAATTATGCGCACTTTCTCAACGATAAAAGCCACCTATACAATTTATATAAGAGGACACTTTGGGAATTTCACATATAAACAAAGATGAACTGATTCTTAATTTCTTACCTGATTGATACTGAATTTTGCAGATTCGTATCGTTTTCGTTGCCCTTTCACGACGGAGCAGCCGGTGGGAGGAAATCCACGTCTTGGTGCGACACCACTACGATCATCACCGGCCAAGTGTGTAACCAGGGCGAGGAGGCCGGCCGGAGGCCATGGTCGGCTCTTCCTCCATCACTCTCTCTAAATATTTCCCCCGTCTATCTCTCTTCCGTGTGTGGCCTGACACTCACCTTCTAGCTGGTTTTAATATGCAAATTACCAAAATGCCCTCATTACTGTTCATTGCGTTTGAATTTTAATATGTACGAGTAGTAGAAAACAGTTCTTATAAACCTCAAAGCGAACCTATAACAAATAAACAAACAATGAGGTGATCATCATAACTGAAAAAAAATTACCAAGTAAAAACAAACCTGAAGAGTAAATCACCCACCAAAAAACCTGATCATCTGAAGTAAAAGACATATCTCAGACAAATCTAAAGTAAAATTGAAGTAAAAAAATGGAAGAAATTGAACACGGACTCATACGGTTCTTAGCGAGTTCCGAGCAGATGTGAATATGCAATAAAGACGGCTTGAAGTGGCCACCATATATCCCGCGGCCACTACAAAAACATACAGATTCTAAGCTAAAAGAAAATGTAATGACAATCTTATTTGAAACAACTGAGGCTCAGACCAGTTTTACCATGAGAAGAAGGGGGTTAGACTGCCATGGCTGCAAAGGAGGTTGCAAGTGGAGAACTTAAGATACATCTCAGATCTCACACCCGCCATCCATCAATTCTGCCATGCCAATTTGCGGAAATCCCATTTTCTAACTCGAATTTACCTCAAACCAAATTCGGTCATCATAGCCCTACAGTACCGGTAATAAACAAAGTAGAGACACACAACACATTCCACCCATCAAAGTCGGTTGGAGTCTCAGCATAGGAAACCCTAGCCATTATCGACCCCTAACAACAGAAACCGAAAAATAGACACAGTCAACAATTGCCGCCACCATATGAGCCCATGAACGGATGTCGTTAACAACCAACGTCCCAGGTTTGAAACCCTAACAATTATTGAGTGGCCACAGAGAAAACCCCCAAAAACCAGAAGGCATGTGATGATCTAGAGTTCAAACGCACGATGTGCCCCAAAATCGGGATGCTGTGCCATAATCGGGGGTTCCGACTAACGCCAACGCACACCGTCGGCGACGATCACTTTCTACTCTCTGTCTAGCCATAATCAGGGGTTCCAACAGACAGCCGGCTTCTCCCTGTTCCGACTAACGCCAAAGTGGTCATCGCCGGTTGTCTGTCGAATCGATGAAAAGTGGAACTTTGGGTCGGTTGCTGATGGTGACGCCGGCGCGGCGGTGGAGTGGTGGAGAAGCACATCCATCCATCCATCTCTCTCTCTACAACGGGAAATGAAGATGACACACAACTCGTTTCACTATTCATTAGGCTTGTCACGTGTCTGAGGTTACTATTCACAAGCTTATGTTTTTAATAGATATATAATATATAATACATAATACTAATAACTAATTAAGTGTGTATAGATTAACGAATTTACCTGCATACTGCTTTGATGTAACATGGGTCATACTTGGTTTGTTTGTTTGTTTAAGGACATATTACCTGGTTGATCCAACTGAAAACCAGAATCACAAAGTTAGTCTACGGAGTATTGCAACCAACAAGAAACATCACTTTCATCAGTTTATCAAGCCAGTCCTGAAACCTCTATTAATTCATACCAGTCCTGCAACACATTTAATTAAACTCTTTAGGAAAACTTCCTTTTACAGTAACACATGCTATTTAGATATGAGATTCTACCTCTTTTTAGGCAGGACAGAAGTGACAAACCTTACCCTTGTTTTCTCATGTATGAAAGTTGTTTTTATGTATGCCGCCCAACTGCAACATAACCTGAAACCACAATTCAAAAGTTCAATGGGCCATGAGAGTTTAATAAATCATCATCGGACTCTTCTACGGTGTCGGCAGGGAGTGATTCAGCTAAGCGAGGATTAGCGTATAACAAGGTTAGACAAGAACTATGATATTTATCCCAGAACAATGGAATAAAATGTGAAGACCATAAAACGTGATAGACATCAATGTGTTCCACTTAATGTAATATATTTGTTTTAGAATCAAAAGTAAAAGTTTGATCCGATGATGAGGATATAGTTGATCGTACGCAAGTGATATAAATATAAATAAAATTATGCTACCGGTCGATGTCAGCGTTACGTTGAAGTTATTGGCACAATAGGGATTATTTAGAGAAAGAAAAAAAATGATGGTTGGTCGAGTTTGTAGTGTTCAAGTTTAATCGGAACGTTCTCCACAGTTGTCGCGAGTTTATTGATATCTTTTAAATGAAAGCAAAATTTTTATGGGAGTTTATGCGTAGAGGATCGGAATTGTAGTGTGACCATGAAAATGGATTGATAGGTTTATCTATGTCGAGAATAGTAACCAGTTGTCACATCAAACGGTAAGCGTCGGCCAGTGCAAAGGCTAGCGAATACACTCGCTTATGAAATAACAACTCTAGCAATATACAAGAGGTAAGATTATTGTGTTGGTCATCACGTTCATCTGGGTGTTGATTAACTTGTATCTCTGTCTTCAAATGTTCTTGAGATGATGGAACCGTTTTGTGGAAATTTATTCGTAGAGTTAGACATGTGGGGATGTAAATCAGGTTATACTAAAAATTGGTTACAAGACACAGAGTAATGGGGTCAAAAGGAAATTTTTTAAGGTTAAGAGTAAGGGATAAAGTGTAAACGTACGAGAGATTCTTCATATTTTATTTATACGCTGATGTTGAAGGGTGTAACACCTCGAAAAATTTCGTCCAATAATGTCTTGACACGTGTCATAAGGTTCCGTTATGTGAAAACATACTTTAGAGGGACTAAAAGTGACAAACAGTGAAAACTATGGAACGTAAGGGTCCAAAGTGTCAACAATGGATAAATAGGCTCTATGATAACCCTACATAATGTTTATAACCTTAAACGGATGGTTCATGGATCATACGACGCGGAAATTTGCACAAAAGTGAAGTATTTCAAACTATAGGGGCCAAAAGTGTCAACATGTTTAATTTATACCTCTGAGTGAACTTTTGGCAGACCCGAAGCTTTGTATAGCTAAAATATACTCACTAGAATATGTGGTAAAAATTTCATGAAGTTTCGTCAACGTATGAGAAAGTTATGGCCAAAACCGTACTTGAAGGACTGAAAGCGTCAACGTCGAATTTCAGGGCTTTTCGGTTGAGCGCAAAATGTTCCGAGGACATTTCCATGTTGGTAAAAGTCCTAAGGTTCTTAAAAACCAAGTTTGGGGGTTTACGGGTCAAATTAAGCAGCCGAAACATCGCACGCAAGCTCAGGGACTAAAGCTGTCAAAGATTGAAACTTGTTTTGCTGAACAGGGGTCAGGCGACCCGCCTGGCATGACCCAAGCGGGCCGCGTGGGGCTGCCAGCGACAGAAAAATCGTATTTGGGTGATTTGGGTCCGAATTTGAGTGACAAACAGCTGTATCTCGCCTCCAAAAGCTCCAATGGGATGCCATGCATGGCTACTACAACAGTACCCTCGAAATTTCAGCTTTAAATCAGATTACAAACCATTTCTTGGACATTTGCATTTGATCAAGAACTTATTTCTCTCAAGAGCTCTCAAGAACTTTCAAGGCAGGCTTTCTGGAGTTAATCTGATCATCAAAGTCGAATCCTAGTGTTCACTAAACACCTATAGGACCTTTGTAAGCTTTCAATTCAATCTTTAATCCGTTCTTGTTGTGATTATTGCTAAAAGTCAAACTGGTTGTTCATAAGCTTTGACTTTCTGATTAAACGGATTTCTTTCAGTCATTTCTCGAATTGAAACCTGTTATATGTTGGTATTTAAGTGGGAAACAAACCCTCTAAAGGGCACTATCTGAATCCCACTATATGCATGCTAATTGTCGAGTCAAACATGTTTCTAAAAAGTCAACAGAATTGATTTTCGCAAAAATAAGCTTGAATGTTAGTATATTAGACATGCAATCTGATTGATCATCATAAATAACTTGTAATACATATAATAATGGGTTTTACCATCATCAACTCGACAATCTATGATATAGACACGAATCGGAACCGAAAGTCTTGTAAAACGATTATTTCGTAGACTATCGATTCGGATTCGTACATGCATGTTCGAGATCTGTATTGGAAAGTATTTTAGACTATTTTTATTTTAGTTAAACTTTCTGGAATTTTCTTTGATTAAGTCTATGCTTAGCCTATTCGAATGCATGTTTCCGATTTATGCATAGAGTTGACTATTTTGCCCTTTTTGATATAAAACGTGACTTTTGGAAAAGTGAAAGGATAGAAATCTTTATTTCTAATATATAAACTTGCACCGAAAATTTCGGATCAGTTGGTGGTCCAGATTGTGAGTTATGGCCATTAGCGTAAAACTATATTATAAATTTACATAAACGGTCCTTTTCGCGTAGAACCTGTTTCTGGCCACGTTTTGATACGAAACTCTTTACCAACAGAAGTAATATAATATTCTGGGAATTTTGATGATTTTTAATTAATTTTTGGCTGAACGGATCCTAGATCGCCTAGTCATTTCGGCTTATGTCGGTTTTGACCGTTTTAGCCATAAAATGAGTTTTACACATCCTTTTGACCCGAAACCTTTTTCTACTGATTTTATATGATGAATAAATTATTTTAAGTATTCTGGAAATATAAAAATCTCAGATTTAATTTGAAAACCCGAAAACGCCCTTAAAATCGCATATTTAGCGTTTTAAGCGCATAGTAAGCGTTATACTTGTTTGAAACATGTAAGACTTATACCTACTGATGTGTTTAGCATATTTTCATATAATAACAGTAAGTATAAGTATATAATCTCAGATTTCCAGTTTTGGCATTTTGAGCCCTTGTGAAATTACTAAAATACCCCTACGGTGCATAGTTTGGTTTTAAATGATAAATTTAGTATATGGGTCATACCCTACTGATATAATATGTTATATTAAGTATATTTACTGTATGAACCAGACCCGAAACTCAGATTTCTAATTTTACCCTTCTATTATCTTTTAAATGACCAAAATGCCCTTCTAAGGCATAAATTGGGTTTAAAATTATTCCGGGCAAGATAGAACATAACTTACTGATATAATATCATATTTTAAGCATATTATCTCAGGGAACTTGCATTTGAATCATCTGACTACCCGTATCGCCCTTTTCGCGTTCGCTTCGGTTTACGTAACTAGTTTGCGTAAATTGACCGAAACGGGTCGAACGATATCATTTTTATTTCAAAATCCAGGATGTATTTAGTCTACCCATATTATACAAGTATTCAAACTTGTCGGGTCTAAATCACATTCTATCCGGTCTTTCGCTTAATCGTGCGTAAACCATATCATTCTTAAAACTAACCGGTCAAAGCTTAGGCTTAAATAAAAGACCCGTTAGGAATCTAATAGGTTAATTATAAACCTTTGTTCCAGATTAGGAGGCCCGGTAAAAGCTACCAACACTTCTCATTTGTGACTTATACTTGCTCAGGTAAATACATTTTGACTTATTTTCCCTATACGGGCTTGGGGTACGGTATTTAAAATACCGCTTGATCGGGCGCACAAGTCCTGCTCCTTATGGGTGTACAGTCTTGAATAGCTTGTGCGACTTCGTTTAAACAGTCTTGTCTTACTTAAAGGCTTTGGGGGGTTATTGACCGTGTCCCGGATATCCTTGGCATTATCTTACGAGATGGCCACGACCAGAGCACGGGGTGTAGGCGTACACTCGTCGTGTATAACTCTTTAATGTGGTGTGTCATTTAATTCTTAGCCCGGACAGCAGATCCCGGGCCACCAAAGATACGAGTGCATGTAAATCGTTCACAAGTTTATGTTATATAATTATCCCAAGTTAATAAAAATATTTATGCCTTGTGCATTTAAATCAATTTTCAATCATTTTCAAAATGAGTCAGTCGATTTGTATTTACCAGTGTAAACTGACGTATTTTTCCCAAAAGGTTAAGTGCAGGTACTATACGAAAATAGGCTGGCTGTTTCCTAAGAGCGTCCACTATAGTCTCGCAAGCTCGGACGACAAATATCTGTTGAACTATTTATTCTTATTTTATTTGATCCGCCTGTGGATCCATTTCAACTACTGTGATATTTATTATTGCACTTTATTTAAAGTTGAAATGTTTCTATTCTGCTTCCGCTGTGCATTATTATTATATTGTGTTGATTGTCTATGACGACGCCAACTACGTCACTGTACCCCACACCGGGCCCACCGGTGACACGTGGAAATCGGGGTGTGACAAAGGGCTTATACTAAGATTCTGGTAGGGTTTCAATCAAAGCGACAGGTTCGGGTGAGAATGTTAGTTTCGTTAAGAGGCTTACATTGGTAAAAACAAATAATGAGGTATTCCATTGATGAAAGCTCAATTTGTTCACATCTTTAGTCTAATAGTTGCGCTTGTCAACTACCGAATAGGTTTAACGGTACCAGTTAGTCGCTTAGTGGTTTACGAGAACTTCTACTAGCAGTGGAAATTTTAAGCATGAGAATCGTAGGTTAGGACAATTTATCCACACACAAGGTTTCACAAGGATTCACATGCATCCCAAATTACTATTACGTATGCACCCGTAATGGTAAGTTGATTTGCATGTTGACCTATGTTCCACCTATCATGTGTCAAACCAACTTTGGAAAGGATAGCAACCAAGGATGTGAATTAGAGTTCGAAAGAAAAAAATGACATCTTAGTGTCCATGGATTTATGCAATAATATTATTGTGTGAAAAGGTCTGCCTCAATGCAGTGTGCCTCACGCGAGGCCCACATGCTCAGGCTTGAAGGAAAGTAAAGCTAGTGGGTAGGGGTATTATCACTGGTAGATGGAGAAATGACTTGTTTTTTCTATGAACCCAACTCCCAAGGAATATGTGTCAATGTTGGGTGTTAGAGAGAGCACGTTAGGGTTAATAGACATCTTGCCACTAAAACCCTAAGAACTAAGCACGCTACACATAATACATCAAGTAGGTATCAAATAGGCTCGTACATGTGTCATACCATCTAAAGTGTTGAGTCTTGCACGTGGAGTGAAGTGTCGTTGCGGATCGTTTAATACGGAACCGGTTATAGTCTGGTTTTTCTCAAAAAGTCCTTTCCTTTTAAAACCGAGTTCACTATAACCAATGGCTCTGATACAATCTGTCACACCCCCAAAATCCACGTGCAGAGTATTACCACGAGGCGTGTGACTGACCAGGATCATGCCACCAATCATATTGAACAATTTTAATAAAGTAAATAAAAACCAAACACAATTAATATGATTAGTGTCTAACAGTTCAAAACAAAGTCTAAGTTAACAGCGGAAGCATTAAGTTCAAAACCAAATTAAAAGTTTAGAATTCATAACGATTGTCATGAACCCCGTAACGGTTCATTTCCCACAACGACTCCTTCCCATGCAAGCTCCGGCAAATAACCTAACGACCTGCAAAACATGTAGTAACGTATCAACAAAAATGTTGGCGAGTTCACAGTTGTTTCGTGTTGTTCCAAAAACATAAGTTTGTTAAATTACTTTGTTCTTATAAAACATGTCGTGGGGAGCTACCCCACCTTTTTAAGCTACTAAACCCGTTACCATACCGACTACTAACTGTAGTTATGTTTAGTGCCCCGCGTCAATGTCTAACGTCATTGAATAGTGCCCAAGTATATTAGTCCACGCCCGTCCTCTGCGGCACGGTGTGAGGCTTGTTAGACCTAATAGCGCTATTCAACTAATAACCCGTTCGCCATTGGCCCGGCGATTAATCGGTATAAAATGTGTAGGGAGTTTCAGATAGAGTTTTCGTCTAGTACGCTTAAGACATGTAGTATAATAGTAAATTAACATGTTGTCCCACCCAAGGGGGACAAGGTTTCCCGTATTCTACCAAACGATAATACGTAGTTGTTGTTTTATTCCATTCCCAAGCCACCGGGAATACATGCTTTTATAAAAGTTTGAACTCACCTTAGCTTAGCTCAGCAGATAAAATTACTTGAGCTAGTATAGTCAACCACGTCCTATAATAGTTACCATGGTTTATTAGACTTTGTTTAGACATTGCACCAAAGTCCTACACATGTCCAGCAACTAGCACACAAACAAGAAATCACATGGCACGTCTATCATATGGTTCCATAACTGTGTTCACAACCTTTCTACGATATTACATATGCCATTTATACAATTATCAAGCAAGCATGGATATTAAAAGTAGCAAGTTTGATTCTTATGCGTTCATGCTTTACTGCATAGTAAAATCACTGAAAATAGGCTGTTTTGTGTGACCCATTTAACCTATTTAAAAGTCTTCAAAAATTATGATTTTTTTATGTGACGCACCTATCGCAGGGATAGACCTTGTGTTAAAATATCAAGGTCTAACTCTTTACCAGAAGTTCATAAAAATTCATTTACTAAGCTGAAAGCAGATTTGTCACTTTCTGACTACAGATTACGGAAAAATTTATTTAAAATTCCTCGTTTATCCGATTGACGAAATCCCAGTTGGAGATTTGCACTGACACCTAAGGCTATCTACAGTAAAAATTTGAGAACATATCTCAATTCTTTCATTGAGTTATGACATTCGTAATGGACTGAAATTTCTGTCAGAAAACACAGCTTGAACCTTCGATACGGAAAAATTCATAAAATATTCAATTTTCATCGAAAAAATGCAATTTCAGTGGGGTTTCAAAGGTGTTTCCTGGAAGTTCATTATGAACTCAATAAATCTACTTTTGGATAAGTTTAACCCAGTTACAGCCGATGCAAGTCGGCTGTAACGTTCTGGACAGATTCAGTTTTGTTACACAGCTTCTTAAAACGATTCCTATAGTTTAAATCACATACTTAGCAACCAGAAACAATATTTGTGCATCATCTATAGTAGGTTTATCATTATAACTCAGATTATACATCATAAACACTCATGAAGATCATTAATATTTTCAAGAACACTAAACCCTAATCAATATATACGCATAGGCATACATAATCGACCATACTAAACATCATACTTGATTTTTATGAACCCTAGACTACAAGTCATCATCATAAAACATCAAGAAGTCAAAAAACGCAGCCATGATGATGAGTGATTAACAAGGATATTGATATAATAAGTGAGTTACCGCAGAAAAGAGTGATAAGGGCCGATGAATGCTTGAAACCGAAGCTTGTTCTTTGTCGATTAGAGAAAAGGCAGAGAGAGGTGTGTGTATGTATGGGGTTATGGGGGCTGGTTAGGGTTGGGATTTTATTAAGAAAGTTATTTTTTAATTTTAAGTTTGTTACATGTCGCATCTAGTCCCTCAATTTTCTACTTTCTGAAACTTGGATAGAAAGTAATTATGTATAGTTTAGTATTTCACACATCAAGTCCCTCATGCTTCGAATTCTCGAATCTTGTACAGAAAGTTATAACTCTAGTTTATTATTACACACATCTAGTCCCCCAAGTTTTCAAATCTCTAACTTGTGTAGAAAGTTACATCAAATAACTTCGTGTGAGTGACCAAACAAGTCCTTTATGTTTTCAGGTTTCTAAATATTGTGTATGAAGTTAACCAAGTTAACTTTCCATAATGACGAGATAAACCCTCGTGTTTTGTTAATTTCAAACGTTGCCACGAAACTACGTCGTGTGTTATAATTATTCGATAATTCAAAAGGAATATGAAATGTGTAAAACATATGGTAACCACTTGAAATTGCGGGATGTCACAGCACGGCCCCATGCCCCTTTCTTCTCTAACTTCATTTAATGAGTTGTGTCAGTCCAGATGCTTACACCGCCCCGTGTGTCAACAGCATGGCCCCGTGGCCATTGTATTTGCTGTACTATCCAAGATTTGCATATCTGGGAGTTGACCACGGCCCACGTCCCACTCAGTGGGATTAATCACCTCTTGAGCGATTTTCCAATTGTCTTGTGGTAAGATTGGTTCCATCGGGGGCATCACCAAGATATTTAACCTTTGATGAAGAAGGTTGATTTCCCTAAAGCTATCCTCCAGGGCTAGAGTGAGGTAGTTCACTCGGTCTACGAGGGCCTCCTTCATCGCCGTTATTTCTTCTCTGGACTCTCGTAGTGCGCAAACGTAACACGATAGGGTGGCTTTAAGAGAGAGACTTCTTCCTCTTCTAGTGGTTCGGGAGCTTGTTGTGGATGTAGCGCTTTGCTGGATTGCCATGCTAGTTTAAACAAGGAAAACAGTTAAAGTTTGGGTTTACAGACAAGTCACACAACCCTATGCCTGGGAGACACGGCCCCGTGCTGCTCCAACAGCTCTAATATTTCAGCCTAAGAACCTTTATTTTAAGTTAAAATTGTTTGGTTTTTTACATTTCTGAACGTAAATAACTTAAAATAATGTTATAAAATAGTAGTTTTGCAAAAATTTAGGCTAAAAATCATGTTCTTACCCCACCAATTGAAGCTTTTAAGCTTGAAGCTTTAAGCTTTAATGGAGGTTGTTGGAGGTTGAAGAAGGAGAAATGACTAAAAGTAGGGATGGCAATGGGTCGGGTTTGGGACGGGTTTAGTGATGTGAGGGTGTTTAATCATGTTTTAAAGTGTTTAATTATGAGGTTTTACATGATTATGTGTATGAAAACGGGTTACTTTGAGTTGATTTTGATTTACATGTACTCGGAGCATAACGGATGGCTTTTGGAGCTTGACGGAAGGTTTTCGGGAAGCATTATGGAGTATTGGAAGCATACACACAAGTTGGAAGGCCAAAATATGAAAAACGGGAAGTTCGGTAGCAATCGGCGTCACTAGGTGCTGATTTCAGCGCACCACAGAAGGAAAATACCATTTGGCGCACTAGGCGCTGATTTCAGCGCACTGGGCGCTGAACCCAGACCTGACTTGCGAATTTCTTGTTTTTCCACCATATTTAAGCACAAACATTCCCCAAACGAAATTATGATTAACCCTAGCCGTTTTCCACTTCCCAAGGACGAATTTTGGAGTTCCAAACCTCAATCCAATCATCAATCATGCAATTCCTCATCAAGATTGAAGATCAAATCAAGAACATGAGCGGCTAGTCGTCCCGTGACCGTCTTCGGGACTAGGGTTTGTACGAAACATTGGTTTACTTATTGTTACGACTTTTGGATTAGGATTCAATTAAACGTTCGGTTAGTCGTTCCTATTGTTTTTGTTTCGATTAAACAGTATTTGATTATCGTAATCATTCTTGTTCATCAATTATTTGGTTTGTTCATCAACAACCGGGATTAAATTCTAGGATGTCATTGTTTTAAACCTTTAACCATTGAACTTGTTCATGTTTATGAAATCTAGGATTGGTAATTATCTAGGTTACTATTCAGTTGCATCAATCTTTCGGTTCCGATCGTGGATCATTGCAATCAAATATATTATCTGTTAATTATTTATCAAAACAAGTAGTTAGCAAATCATGTCTATGTGATTTCCAATTGGTAGTAATTAGGTTACCCGTGTTTCTACACAACCTGAAAACCCGGAGATTGGTCCCTCTTCTCACAACTGTTTACAACTTTAATTTATTTTTGTTTTCACAATCATTCTCAAAACAACAAAAAAAGCAATTAGTTTAGACGTAGATGGTAATTAAAACAACGAGCTTTCATACTTTCCACTGATTCCCCGTGGATTCGACACCCTACTTGCCCTTTACTAGTAAAAGGTGAATAGGACACTTTTAACTTTATTTTTGACCGACCTCACGACATCGATCAAAATGGCGCCGTTGCCGGGGAATCTGTGCGCTTAGTGTTAGTTAGTTGTTTTTATTAAAAAATTCAAAAAACCTAAAAAATTAGAAAAACCTAAAAACCCAAAAATATTTCCTTTTGTTTGTCTTTTATTTGTTGCGTTCCATATTACGCTTGGTTTCTTGTTTGTCTGTGTGCAGGTGATTCTCCAGTTGCATGCATACCAGGTTTTCCAAGAAATCATCACCGCTTTTGTTTGATTCAGAGATAGAAAAGACTGCTCGATAGAATCGCGTTCTTCTACGTTCAGCAGTGAAAGCTAAAGCTCAGTCGTCAACAGTTGCTCAAGACCTTGAACAAGCAGCTAACGAGATGGCTGACCAAGAGCCACAAAACCAAGCTCCACAAAACGAACCAATCCCGCCCATTCCAGATCCACCAATCCCTCAAAACCAAAACCAGCCCAATAACCAAAACCAGAATCAACCACCACCACAACCATTTCCACAATTCAACCCAGGCCCACAAAACCAACCGGGAAATCTGAATCTCCGACATGGGGAAATTATTCGTCTCAACCAACCACAGCATCAACACGGGTATGAGGAGGGTTTTCAACACAGAGAAGGCAGTGTGCATACTTGGGAATCTGGTTGGGAAGAAGATGATTATCAGAATCAGTATGATGGGAGGTACGCGGATTACAGATACGATGAGGGGTACAACGTGAATCAAGGACACCCAGTACAACAACAAGTCAACCAAAGAAATCACATCCCGCGCCCGATTCCACAAAATCTAGTTCAACATGGAGTCCCACGATTCAATGCGGGGAATCAAAGAGCTATTAATCGGGTTGGGGGCGATCAGATACAGTTTGTGGATGGTGTCCCACAAGTCGTTCAAGGGGCACCCATTCAAGGCGTTGAAGGTCACTGTCGACCAGTTGTTGTACCGAACTCGTCAGCTATAGTTACACCAGTGGGAAATAATAACCGACCTTTTGAGGTAAGGCCTCAATACTTAGGCCATTTGCCCGAGTTTCATGGAAAAAGGACCGAAGAACCATACTTGCACATTGCAAGTTTCGATTCAATTTGCCAAACAATTGGGGTTTCGGGGTTTACAAAGGATGAAGTTAAGTTGATGTTGTTTCAGTTCACCTTGAAAGACAAAGCTCGACAATGGTTCGCGACATTACCTCCAGGTAGTATATACACTTGGCAAGAGATGCAGCTGGTGTTTTTGGAGGAATACTACACCATGAATAGAACCAGTGAAGCTCGGGATGCAATCAGAGCATTCCAGCAACATTCAGGGGAAGCGTTCCATGAGGCGTTCACAAGATTCAAGGAGTTGCTTAGTAAATGCCCCCATCATAGCATTCAGACATGGGAATTGATTAAAGCGTTCTACGATGGGCTACTTCCTGATGATGTAAGAGATCTCATAGCTATCAGTAATGGGACGTTTCTCACGAATACAGAAGCTGCAGATTGGGCATATTTGGAGAGACAGAGTGCTACTTCTAAGAGACAGGCACAGTCTAGCAGGAGAGCAAGATCAGCATCAGCGAGATCAGTTGATTATGAAGCTGAAGAACGGGTTGAGAAATTAAAACAACAGAATTTGCTATTAGAGCGACAGGTAGCTCAGATGAAGTTGGGAAAGGGAACTGAAGTTAGGGCAGCTAATGCATTCGCCGTATGTACAGATTGTGGTGAGTTAGGACACCAGGTTGGAGAGTGTCTCGCAAGGATGGGTCCGAATGAAGAAGTGAACCAAGTATTCGGTGAACGAAAGCAGTATGATATGAAATCGAATACATATCATCCAGGTTTGCGAAACCACCCCAATTTTAATTACGGTAATTTTGCTAATCAAATGAACCCTAATTTTCAGGTACCTATGCAAGGAGGCCAGCAGTATCAGAGTCGTCAAGGTAATTACTCGCAAGGTAATTACCAAAATCAGGGCCCATATAATCCGGGTACTCAGCAAGGGAACTCCTCAAGTGCTAGTGGTGGAACGAGTGATGACAAATTGGATGCTATTATGAAGTTCATGAAGGACGTCCAGAAAGAGAATGAAGTTCGGGACAAAACGTCTGAAGCAATGCAGAAGCAGTTGGGGCAGCTAGCAGAAGATCTAGCTCAGCTGAGAAGAGATCCAGGTAAGTTGCCAAGCACTACCACAGTCAACCCAGCACATCAGTCATCTAGCTTGAAAAATGTAAGAAATGTGCACATCAACGCGGTAAGTATTATTCAGAATTCTGAAACTGGTAGTGTCACAACTACTCCACCATCACAATTAGTTGAGGAGGTGGTGGAAGATGTTGGTGATGTATCGGACTCTCAACATGATCGGGACCCACCAAGGGATGAAAGGTGGGAAAGTTTTATACAAGCTAAAATTAATCTACCCTTACTCGATGCGATTAAAGAGAGTCCCGATCAGATTGAGTGCCTGAAAGAGTTAAGTACCCAAAAACGACTTCACAAGTTTCCTAAAAAACTTGATTTAACTGCAAATGTGAATGCCGTTTTGTTGGGTACCCTTCCCCCGAAACTCCAAGATCCAGGAGCACCCATTATTTCAGTACAAGTGGGTGAATTTAAAATAGAAAGGGCACTTTTGGATCTTGGAGCGTGTGTTAGCATTCTACCAGGGAGTCTGTATGACCAATATGATTTTGGTCCGCTACAAAAAGTCAACACCATTGTGGTGTTGGCTGATCAGACTCCCATGTGTCCGAGGGGGATTATAAAAGATGTAATTGTGAAGGTAGAAGAGTGTTACTATCCAGTTGACTTCTTAGTGCTTGATTGTGCCACAAGTTCAAAGAACACGCACCCTCCAGTCATTCTGGGCAGACCGTTCTTAGCGACTGCTCATGCGATTATCAGTTGTGTTGATGGAACGGTAAGTATGAAGTTTGGTGACCGTGAATTACGGTTAAATGTGTTTTCAGATGCGACTAATCCTCCCATTTCAGGTGAACACTCAAAATTTGAAAATGGTGATGAAAATGTCTCTCCTGCAAAGGAGATTCAAACCAAACAGGAGTGTTTATTGGTTGACAGGTTTGAAGTGGCAGGAAGCAAAGCAGTAAAGAAAAAGGAAAGTGTGGCGTATGAGGAGTTTAAAACGGACAAAGGGAAGCCACGAGAGAGGAAGAAGGAAAAGAAACCGCCTGAATGTGATAATGCAAAGCGGAGGTTAAAGTTATTCGGTCCAATGTGGAAGACAGTGGACGACTTACCGGAGCATTGGCGGAGTACATACGTAGAGGCCATGGGACGCAAACATCCCACTCGACCACCATAAGGGTATATCAGGTACGGTCTGGCTGAAGACCTATAAACTTAGCGCTCTTGGGAGGCAGCCCGATGATGTATAGTAGTGTATATTTGTCTTGTTTTCGCGTGAGTACTTTTACAGGTTATCAGGTTATTAATCTCTAAGGATGCAAGGGTCCAAGTGTGGGGATGTTTGGTGAAGTCCCAATACATTCTAGCTAAAATTGCGGACATTGCACGGATTAGAGTTCAGGCAGAATTGTCCATACTCAATCTCCATTTGGACGGGGATGACCTGAACACTAATTGTAGAGATCGACCTGAGGACGTGTGGACACGGCCGCGAATGGAATGCTATACGGTCGTGGTGGAACATGACGCATGAGGATTCTACACGTTAAACCAGGGGAGTCTGTTCCACTCTAATTATTATTTTTTTTATTCGTGTTCTTGGTGGTGTTAAACTATTTTATGTGTTAGGGAATGTGTTATGTTCTTTGTGTTAGGAATGGTCACTCATGAGGTTTGTTAGTTGGTATTTCCGGGTTTTGCTTTTAAAAGCACTATACATTGGGGACAATGTCACCCAAGTGTGGGGATACGGAAACCCGGGAAGGGAAAGGTTGGGACAAGAGTTTGAAAGAGGTTGAAAGTGATTGAAAACGATGAAAAGCGAAAAAAATTGAAAATTTTGAAAATTCAAAAAAATTTTATCGCCTTAAGTGAACTAAATGGATATGAAAACCGAATGTTTCAATCATTAATGAGTTCCTTGCCGGTAGTAAACTAACATAGTCCCTTGTCATGGTCGTTCCTTTAAGTTTCATGAGAGTAGGTCTGACAGGTGTTTTAAGAATAAAAGAAGTGAAAAGAGATGTCTATTTAGGGGTAACATGCTTTAGATTGCATATGCTACATGTCGGCAACCCTTTTACCCTTTCTTGGTGAGATTTTGAGCCTGTAGAATGATAGAATGCTTTACATATTGAATTCATTTGTTGAGAGCAGGCCGCATGTTATTCTGTGTTAGAACTTGTATGATTTGATGCATGCTGAGACTGTGGTTTAACATGTGCACGTAAATGATAAAGGCATTAGGATATCCCGTACACCTGTTTGTTCGTTTTATGTTTACCTAACCATCACCCTTAGTAGCCCTGTTGAGCCTATTTACCCTTTCGTTTGTCCACCTAATGTGAATTGTTTGATACCGACCGTGAACGACAAATTATGAACAACTAAAAAGGAAAAAAAAAAGAGAAAACAAAGAAAAGAAAGAAAAAAAAAGAGAAAAAAAAAAAGAAAGTTTTGTTATTATTGTTTATGTTCTTGGGTAGAAACCAACCCATGATGTTTGCAAATAAAGTTGTCACGGTTTGGTCGTTTGTTTGTTCGCCACATAAAAATATAAATATAAGCAAAAAAATCTCCTACCCGTAGCCAAAGCCCAAAACCGAAAGTCCTTTTGATATGTGCCGTGTTATATGATACAGTGGAGGTGTGATTGTCATACAAGCTTATGATTTACAGAATTTCATGATTGGTTTTGAGTGTTATACATACTAGCACATTACACGCTAGTTCAATTTTTAAACCGAGAGGAGAGTTTATTGTGAGGGGCGTGTAGCATGTGTTGTAATCCTAAGCATGTTAGTTCTGAGTAAACAAGTCTTAAGTTTTAGAAATTGCACCAATTGCTTGTCGGACTGTCAAACTCGATTGTGTTAGTCTATGGGACGGGTATGACTTGGGACTTAAATAGTTGAACTGGTTAAGCGGCTTAGAGGTGTTGTTACTATGGTGGGTAGTTCCGTATTGGTTTGCTTGAGGACAATCAAAGGTAAGTGTGGGGATGTGATGTGAGAGTGTTTAATCATGTTTTAAAGTGTTTAATTATGAGGTTTTACATGATTATGTGTATGAAAACGGGTTACTTTGAGTTGATTTTGATTTACATGTACTCGGAGCATAACGGATGGCTTTTGGAGCTTGACGGAAGGTTTTCGGGAAGCATTATGGAGTATTGGAAGCATACACACAAGTTGGAAGGCCAAAATATGAAAAACGGGAAGTTCGGTAGCAATCGGCGTCACTAGGTGCTGATTTCAGCGCACCACAGAAGGAAAATACCATTTGGCGCACTAGGCGCTGATTTCAGCGCACTGGGCGCTGAACCCAGACCTGACTTGCGAATTTCTTGTTTTTCCACCATATTTAAGCACAAACATTCCCCAAACGAAATTATGATTAACCCTAGCCGTTTTCCACTTCCCAAGGACGAATTTTGGAGTTCCAAACCTCAATCCAATCATCAATCATGCAATTCCTCATCAAGATTGAAGATCAAATCAAGAACATGAGCGGCTAGTCGTCCCGTGACCGTCTTCGGGACTAGGGTTTGTACGAAACATTGGTTTACTTATTGTTACGACTTTTGGATTAGGATTCAATTAAACGTTCGGTTAGTCGTTCCTATTGTTTTTGTTTCGATTAAACAGTATTTGATTATCGTAATCATTCTTGTTCATCAATTATTTGGTTTGTTCATCAACAACCGGGATTAAATTCTAGGATGTCATTGTTTTAAACCTTTAACCATTGAACTTGTTCATGTTTATGAAATCTAGGATTGGTAATTATCTAGGTTACTATTCAGTTGCATCAATCTTTCGGTTCCGATCGTGGATCATTGCAATCAAATATATTATCTGTTAATTATTTATCAAAACAAGTAGTTAGCAAATCATGTCTATGTGATTTCCAATTGGTAGTAATTAGGTTACCCGTGTTTCTACACAACCTGAAAACCCGGAGATTGGTCCCTCTTCTCACAACTGTTTACAACTTTAATTTATTTTTGTTTTCACAATCATTCTCAAAACAACAAAAAAAGCAATTAGTTTAGACGTAGATGGTAATTAAAACAACGAGCTTTCATACTTTCCACTGATTCCCCGTGGATTCGACACCCTACTTGCCCTTTACTAGTAAAAGGTGAATAGGACACTTTTAACTTTATTTTTGACCGACCTCACGACATCGATCATTTAGGTAATCCCAAACCCAAACCCGGTTAGATAAGTTTGTCCCAAACCCGTCCCAAAACCCGTCGGGTTCTAGCGGGTAAATACCCATCGGGTATCGGGTATACCCGCGGGTTTCGGGTAAACTCGTTAATTTAAAAAGATTACTCGTTGGGTATACTCATCTCAAAACCCATTGGGTATTTATCGGGTAACTACTAACCAGTTACATTTTGTATTGTTATTATAAAAATATATATCAAATAACTACAATGTATACGGAATAGAATACCTATATGTGTAAAAAATGGATGTATCATATATATATATATATATATATACATGTTTAATAATATAAAAGAAATTATATCGGGTATACAATCGGGTAAACAGGTACACTTTATCGGGTAATTGGGCCGGGTAAACGGGTATATCACCAAATCCCAAACCCGCGAAAAAAATAAAAACTATTCCCAAACCCGTCCCAAACCCGATTAACCGACCCCAAACCCGTCCCAAATGTGTCGGGTTTCGGGTTTACCCAGCGGGTTCGGGTTTGATTGCCATCTCGGACTAAAAGTGGTAAAGACAATAAGGTTTAAGAAAACCTTTTTAAGAACCTACCTTTTCTGGTATGTGTGTGAGATCAGGAAGGATCTTAGTCTTTTAGGAATGGGTCCAAACATTCTTGTCACACCCTGATTTCCCGGTGGGCCAGGACTTGGGTTTTATGCGTGACAAATTGATATAGATATTCATAATAACACAACAGAAGTCTTGGG